>NC_092234.1:51703598-51718598 GCF_036320965.1 Panulirus ornatus | reverse complement strand
ATAATCAGCAATAATCTGGCGTAACGCGGCGTAATGATCCTCGTGGCGAGATACCCCGGCAGCAGAAACGCGCCAAGTACGTCCGCATCACATTCTTCCGTCCGGCAGGTCCATGGCGCTGGGAGGTGAGGGAAGGAGGGAGGAGCAGCGGGGTAGGGTTCTAGAAGGTTCCTGAGCGGGAGCGCATAATCAATTCACCCACCGTATTATCATCCCAATTAACCTACCCATCTTTTTATTTACCTCATTAACTTGCCGACTATATTAACCATCTAATTATAATCATCCTACCCATTATGTATCACCATATTTTAGGCACTTTATATGATATGGAAAGCAGCACGTGTGTGTGTGTGTGTGTGTGTGTGTGATTGCGCACGCGTCCCCCCACACGTCTCGCATAACGGCATCTCCAATGCAATATTACTTGTCAGCATTTCGTTCTGTTTGTTAATCTTATGTTGCTAGAGTTCTCGACTCCACCAGTTGATCCTCTCTCTCTCTCTCTCTCTCTCTCTCTCTCTCTCTCTCTCTCTCTCTCTCTCTCACACACATTTTACACAGGTTCCTTTATATAGTTGTCTTCGTCACTTCGGCATAACCTATCCCCTCCTCCGTCTCCTCTAGCCCCGGTGGTTTTCGTCAAAGCGGAAACATATTACATTACTCAGTAGCTGATGAAAAGATTACTGCCAGAGAGAGAAAACATCTGCCCAGAACACGCCTCATTCTATCTGTCTACATAAATACTTATGAATAAAGAGTCTGCATGTATTTGCCTGGTACTCTGAATACATAACCTTTCCATAATTGTTCTTTTTTGGATAATCAAACCATACAAAAGTTTATCCCACGTACGTCTGGGAAGGTATCAAGTCCTATCTCACACATACCACCTCCCTCCCTTTCTCGTCCACTGTCATGGGAACATGACAATAAAGACTGACCTCTCCCACGGACAGACGGGTTCGATTCACTTCATGACGGAAAAAAAATATTGGGGTATCTGACTCTAGTAAGGTCAAACAAGAGGATCGTGTTTCCCAAGCGCACTGGCAGGATGAGCCTGCATTCCTCACAGTAGGTGTAAGGATCCTATAAGGAGATGGGGGGCTAGTACGACAGGAGGGCAACCCCTCCTCCAAGTGTCCCTGACCAACCAGCCCGTCCCACATTCCCTGATGGGAGGCTGATCTTCCGCCAGCCAGCCATCATCCCGCTGCTCAGGCTACCCTCCTTCCCTCACCACTCGAGCTTATCTCGAGCTAGGCTATATGACCTGCTGCTACTGCGGGTGGCGGATGGACTGCCAGGGACAAAGAGAATCAAATACGCATTGGATAATCATATTTGATCCGTCACTAGTCCCTCCCTCAACGCCTAACATCATCTCCCACACTGTAGCACAGCACTTATCCCCACACCCTCCCTGGCCACTCGTCCCACGCCGCAACACAAGAGACCGGCTTCTTATAAGCTCACCGTGGCAGTAAACACCTCGCCCAACTCTCCTCAGCTACGAGCGTCGAGTGTCTGCTGGACCCGCTAACCAATTCCACGCTAATGACTGTATTGTCTCAGGTCTGGAGGAAGACCGTCTTTCTATTGCCCTTGAAAGAAAAAAAAAAAATGCCGTCTCCTCGCATATGAAAGAAATCCCAATATGACTTGTCTGGTATAGAAATAAAAAGCAATCTTCCACGCTGCTCTATTTCAGAGTACAATATCCCGTCATCTGTCGGGGAAATTCCTCTGCTCTAATGCTCCGAGGATAATTTCAGGACCCGGCAAATTCCCTCGCTGCAACCTATGTCGCTGTATATTGCTTCACTGTACACTTTACACTTGCCTTACCCTACATTCTTAAAAGAAAAAAAAAAGTACCTAATGCCTCTGAAATGCTTTTTTTTTTGTACGTTCACACAAAGTTTGATAAAGAAAAATTCAAATGTTCAATCTCACCAGAGGACAGATTTCCCCGTCTCTTTATCAAGACTGGTTCAGTTCTCCCTCTCTTCCTAAGTTCATTCTCAGTGAACCTCGAACAGATAGATACTTTACATTTAACCTGGAACCACAAAATACTAAACCACAACGTATAATTTGGTAAAAAAAAAAAAAAATAATCTCTATTGCTCCTTTCAGCAAGCGAAACTATTCCCCCCCTTTGTTGATCTACCAAATTCATATATCCAGTGTTGCTTATAATATGCCTTTCTAAGGCTAGATGTGCCAAGAGGCTGCGGGTAGTTAGCGCGCAGCGCAAAGACTGTTGTTGCCCCGACGAGTAAAAGAAAAAAAAAAAAAAATTCCCATTGCTCTCCTCAACCAAGAGAAGACATTTTTAAAGAGCGCAATTTTCCAAGTCGTGAGCGAGTAGTTTAAGAAGGAGGGGAGCGGAGCCTCGACGACTCCTAGAGTAATTGTGGCCTTTATATACTGCCAGACGTTACCAGATATCACAATAAAAACTGAAGGATCCTAAGTAAAGGCCAGATATCATTTTTGACCTTCATAGAGGAATGCGTAAAATTTTCTCGTTAATGACATCTTGTATAACGAATTCACTTCATCATCGTCTTGGTCAAGCTGCACAGCTATGGATTGGAGAGAAATGTCATTCTTTAATCTTTATTATGATACGTTTTCTCGAGATGATGTCCCGCCAGTTTAGAACTCGCTTTCACGAGATGATGTCCCGCCAGTTTAGAACTCACTTTAGAACTTCCACTCTGTCCTGTACGAACACAACTTCAAGTCTTTCACTGAACGGTGAAAAAATATAAGTTTTAAGTGAGCGGAAAGTCTGGGACGCATATGATCAGAATATGACGGAAAAGTAGTGCTAGGAGAGAGAGAGAGAGAGAGAGAGAGAGAGAGAGAGAGAGAGAGAGAGAGAGAGAGAGAGTATAATAATACATACTGCACAAGTGACTGACATCGTACTCTTGTGAATACAAAGTTAAACTTTTATGTATTACGGTAAAATAGAAAAATAAGCCTTTTTATAAAAACACTTTTCAAGTTAGACCCTTGAGAATGCTTTGCATGAAAGGCTCCTCGCGTTACTTTAAACAAATTAACTTCGTTAATGACTTTCTCCCACTCCCATGAACCCCTAATTATAATTCCACAAACTATTGAAACTATTCGTTAAAGATGCCAATTCCTGTAACAGAATAAGGTACAAAAACTTGCAACAAACACCTGAGCAACAGATATGCTCTGATATATTAAACAAACAAAACATCTACGGTAATAATGGAAAAGTTGAATAACCTAAAACTTTCTGAGCATCTCTTCATCTGGAAGCAACCCACAGTAATATCAAAACTTTTAGCACCGTCACGTTCAAAAACTAGCACAAAACTCCAGTTAATCAAATTAAGCATATCATTACTCCTTTAAAGAACCTCCTCATACAAGATTTCCCACTATCATCTTCTCGCCCAGTTCTTGGGGGGATGATTCCTCATATTTATCCTCGCTTCACCTCGGTAATACACGCTATCTTCCTCATACCACACAATGCACACTGGCTACGAGTAAAACACGACATGGATCTTCAACGTATACGGTTCAAGACTTAATTGTTATATGTACAGGGAACGGGAAAACTAATCGAAAGGTTTTATATATATAAGAATAAACTTTCCCAGCAAGTAGGCAACACTGCCTCGCCCGCACGACTGCCAACGACAACAAAGAAAAAAAAAGGGCCAAACCTCTTGACCGTTGATGGGCGGTTGTTTAGGCTACCGAGACGGTGACCGCTATACCATTATCGATCTTTAATCTCCCTTATTCTGTCATTATCAAGGAAAGAAAGAGAGAAAGAAAAAAAGGCTATCACTGAAGGTCTGGGACGGTAAGACTAACGATGACTGGCAATTTACGCATATTTCTTAATGCGGGAGGGTCAGATTCCTGTGAAAATATCCCGCGGGCCCGAAAAACAGCTGAAGGTAACGAGGCTTGAAGGAACTGGGAGGGAGGAGGAAGAGAGAAAGCAAAGTCGGGGAGTAATAAGAAAAGAGAAAAGTTAATCATACACCGGGGATGAAGATGCTTCGGGTGACGGTGAGAGAGAGAGAGAGAGAGAGAGAGAGAGAGAGAGAGAGAGAGAGAGAGAGAGACGTTTGAGGCATACCTGTCTTGAAATACTGCATTTAGCGGCCTTATAGGTAAGGTCAGTCTAAAAGGACACGGGAAAGACTGTGCGGTCACCGATATCTGGTTGAAAAACCATTTCCGATAACAATTTTGATATTAACGAAGTTCGTCAAATTAAGCTCCAGTTGCGGTTACAGGAAAAAACCTGTATATATATATATATATATATATATATATATATATATATATATATATATATATATATATATATATATATAACTTACGGGCTATTTTCGGGAAATATTCTTCGCTAAGAAGCGAGCAGGATATGAAATCAAACACCGAAAAAACATTTTAAAAATTGCAATTAAACGCCTGAATTTTACAAGTCTTCAATTAGCTCCCCGAAGTCTGTGGAGCATTCACATCTGAAATTCAGGTTCTGAGCGCCAGGCCTGTATAAGGCGTATCTGTCCATCTATGTATCTGTCAGATCACAAGTTTAAAAACGCAATGTTAGAAAGATTCATTGTTTACATAATCTTGGCTAACACGTCTCGGGCTAGAAGAGCAAGCGGAGGGTTACTGACGGTGTACATCACTCAACCACCCATCCTGCCACTCCCGTGCCACCAGAGCGCTGATGTCACTCATGCAAGTAGTCAGTCAGTCGACTGGACCTCCTCCTCCTTCTCCTCCTCCCTCTCTGCCTGCCCCATGCGCTACGTGGCCCAGTTAACCCGGGCGAGTGAGAGCTCCTCCCTTGCTACTGTCTCACTAGCCAGTCCACTGACCGATCGAGGCTACACGCTACTGCTGACTGTAACTTTGGGGCGGGCTGTCTTCGACTGGGGTCTTACTTTGAGGTCAGCGCCATTTCACCCCGACGCCCCATCTCACCTGAGTCTGCAATCCCATATAGCTTACGCAAAGCTCACTTTAGCATGTCCTCTATAACCATTTGAGGACAACTAAAGTAAAAATCAGATGGAGATAGAAAATCAAGATTTAGTTTATTTCTCTTACGGGGGCCACAGAACTGGAGGCTTGCTGGGGATAACGAAACAACGTCCAGTCTGACACTGTCCAAGGAAAGTGGTGAAATCATGAATGAAGGAAGCGTGTGGCAATGACATGACTTAACCTTTCGAGCACGACGGTACGAAGGTGGGGTATGATTTACGACGGGTCAGGTCAGATCACAAGAGGTCACGCCCTCGTACACAAGGTGTCGGTCCGATCGTCCCGTCGTCGTGTCCAATTGTTCTACCGTCGACCCCCGTGGGCTTTAAGGAGTTGCTTGGGACCGCTATGGTTATCATCACTGACTGCAACAGTTAGCAAAACCTTCCTGAGTTACACACGAGATGTGTGAGGTACGTGGGGTGTTACACACGAGATGTGTGAGGTACGTGGGGTGTTACACACGAGATGTGTGAGGTACGCGGGTTGTTACACACGAGATGTGTGAGGTACGCGGGTTGTTACACACGAGATGTGTGAGATATGTGTTGTATTAGAATGAGGTCGTAAATTGACAAGGAAGCTAACAGGCGGTAAATAATGTTAGCTAATATGAGTTACGTGCGGTACGATATGTTTACCTTACATAAGTTACGCACGTGCGGTACGAGACGTTCGCTAACAAGTGACGTGTGAAGTCAGTTAACAAGAAAGGTGGGTGACGTTTACAGCAGCGAAGTAGCTGGTGTGGTGGTGGACCCGGCAGGTTTACTTACTCTGAGGTAATGAACCTGATGACTCCCAGCGAACTAATATGGCAACTGGACTTTATTCCCGCACGCCACTGTCTGGGTCATGGCAGCTGTAACCGAATTAGGGAAAAGTGATAGTAAGTTTGGATTTCTCTCGGCGTTGGAGACTGAATTACTGAATGAACTAAACTAACACCGTCCGATCAAAGTTAAGGTTACAGGTTGAACGCTTGTGGTTGAGGCACCGTTAAGTTGGGAAATAGAAAGTTGTACGCAGCTATTCACCGGCCTTCGTGCTTTACAGCAGAATATCATACCAGCCTAATACCCGAGGTGTGCATGTCGGAGGCTACTTCAATACATGGAATCATGTATGACTAACGTGTGTTTTATGATATCACCTGACCAGTACTGATGGTCGTCCATCAGTCTACAACCAATAATTCCAACATCATGCGTGGAGAGAAGGGTATATCACATAGACAGCCAGTCTCTTTTCTTTTTTTTCTTACATGGATAACTGATCATCCGAAACATGATACAGCCAAGTCTATTCCGACTGGCGATTCTATTCATAAAAGGTCACTATGACAAAATCAATCTCATAAACTCATTCGTGTGTCACGTTCTTCGTTAATACAGATATGACCTCAAAAATCGCTATTTATAAGAAGGTTCGCAGGCAGGCAGAAGGTGTTACATAAAACAGATGCCTGAATCACACAAAGCAAAAGGGTCTAAATCTAAAATCAAACAAAGCAAAAGGATCTAAATCTAAAATCAAACAAAGCAAAAGTGTCTGGATCTAAAATCAAACAAAGCAAAAGGGTCTACATCTAAAGTCACACCCATGTGTTCCGTGTTCCACTGCCCATAGCAACCGGATTAGGGCCGAAGCCTCTGGCAGACGACACTGGAAGATAAACCGAGAGAAAGCATTCATTTGTCGGCAGCCAACATGTGGTGCATCAGTTACTGGTCACATCCCCTCAGGAAATACCATATGACCATGTGGCGTATCTTCCCCTAACATCATAACTTCCCCTCCTTGATCTTGCTTGTTTATCGACGGCGTTTATACGTGTGATCGTTCTCTTTATCGCAGTCGAGCCTACTAGACACGGAGGAGACCAGTTGTACGCGGCTATCTTAAAGGGTCCCATGGCTTGTATTAACCGCCCCCTTCTGCGTGCCGTAACTACTAATCTCTTACACACACACACACACACACACACATAGTGTAGGTGGTTGTCGATGGGGTGTGTTACCTGAAAGTCACACCTGAACCCACCAGACCTGCTGCATGCCTTTACCAACCACCTTCATAGTCCTGTGACAAAGGGAAAGGGGTTGAAAGGAGGTCTAAGGGACGACAGGAGGACAGGATGCAAAGGAGTTGAAATAGGGGTCCAGAGAAGTTGAGAGGGGAGGGGGTGTAAAGGAGAGGTTGAAAGTGGGGATGAGGGAAGATGGAGGGACTGGTTGCCAGTGAAAGTCAGGACCTTATTCTTGTATAGGGTTAAGAAAACATCTGGTCTGAATGTTAGGGCATTAAGAGAGGAGAAAGTGGGAGGGAATATGAAAGTAAAAGATTTAAAACCACGATAAACACTTGAAGACGAGGTTACGACGAGTGCGACCTACGAACTGGTCACGGTCGCAAGTGAGGAAAGAGCGGTAATAAAGAGACTCTCAGTCAACACTTGAGCCAACCATCCACCAGGGGGTCTCCTTAAGTCCACCACACTACCTCAAAACCCATGCCATCAGGAATCCACAAAAACTCACACGAATTGAGAAACTATATAAAAAGTAAATATAAAATACCCATGCCATCAGGAATCCACAAAAACTCACACGAACTGAGAAACTATACAAAAAGTAAATATAAAATACATCTACATGATACCGCCACACCACCAGACTTAGGGACAGGACAGTACCAATGGCGTCACCAGCTCCCAGGAGCGTGGCGGCAGGGATGGCAGTTGCCCTCTCTTGTGCCACGCGTCTCGCATCACAACTCAACTAAGCTTAATAAATGGCAGCGTCGACCCACCAATCCATAAGTCTCCCTGCCACACCTCGACTCTCGGGGGCCGAGACAAAGAGGACACACCGAGACACTCTATCAACATCAAGTCATTCACAACGAGAGATAAAACAAGACAGAATATGTTAAGACTTACGGAGCAAAAGGATCGGAGGAATAGCTTGAGCCACCCGACCCCCGGGACCTATTACGTATTCATGGAGCCAACAGCAACAGTTAGCCTAGCTCACGACGCCACACACACCCAGCTCTCACACCCTGCCCACCATTAACTGTCGCGCCGCAGATAACATCTCCACGGCTACATCCCCACTTGGTTTTTTCCAAGTTCTCACGGGACGGCAAACGCATGCTTGTGCTTGTTAGTGACGGGGGAGAGAGAGAGAGAGAGAGAGAGAGAGAGAGAGAGAGAGAGAGAGAGAGAGAGAGAGAGAGAGAGAGGAAAAGATGAAGCTCTGGATCCTGGTGGCACCAGGGGGAAGGGGCGACATAAGGCTGGGTAAGTGTTATGAGAGATATATGGGAGGTAAAGGAAGAGGAGAAAAAACAGCGACAACAGAAATATACATATATATATATATATATATATATATATATAAAGGGTGAAGTGGGGAGAAAAGATGACTTGCTTGCTGACAGCTTTGCCATGCAAGAACCCCCCCCCCCCCTTCTCTCTCTCTCTCTCTCTCTCTCTCTCTCTCTCTCTCTCGAGATGATCACCAGGGGTCAGTCTAGCATTACAGCCTCAGGAGGATTACCAGAGGAACCCCTTCGGTAGCTTCTCGACAATAACAACAACGGGTGACGCTCTGACACATCAATGGCGTGACGCAACTCAGGCTGACCCATACCCAAGTCGTGATGCCCAGCCGTCCATCAGGATGTAAGCCAGTAAGGCTCCCACTCGTGCTCAAGACTTTATACACCCATATGTATTTATGAAAGTCCTTTACAAGATATGAATAATAACACAACAAAACATATATTTCTAACAACTGCTGCCCAAACTACCACGACAAATAATATTCATTTATATATGCATTTATCAATGACTACTACAGTTGATGGTTACCCCAGCTGATGCAATTTACCAAGAATTTCCAAAAAAGGTTTCCATACGGTTCCGCAACAAGGCTACCATGATGATTCCTGGGCTTAGAAACAAATGCTACGAGATTAGATTAAGCGACTTGAATTCAGCTTAGAAAAGAAAAGGCCGTGTGATGACAATATAAATTCAGAACGATCACAGGTTTTCATAATTCTGATCTATCAGTTACTTAAGACAACCTGATTTCACTAGCAGTAATAGACAAAAAGTCGAGGGCTAACGTTTAACCTCGAATGAGGTGAAGTACTTCTTCAAAAACTGTTTAACATATGGAATGATTTGCCACTTTAGAGTGGTTGAAAGCAGAACTATTGAAGTGATGAATATTTCGCTTCAAGCCTACGACTTACATTAAGTTACACTCACAAATTATTACTAAATTTCTTTTTACTTTTACCACAGTTTCTGAATTTTCCACTATCACAAACAGCCTCTTCAGGACCCATTGATCTGTTGCTGTTTGAATTCCTTTGTATTCCACTGTATAATAATAACAATAATAATAATAATAATAATAATAATAATAATAAACATTGATAGCAATAGCAATATTCATAATACTAGTCCTCAGAGCTTTAAAACGAACCCAACCCAAGTACCATCTTGGCAAAAAAAAAGAAAAGTGCAAAACATCTTAATACCTTAATGATAACAATGTAATGAAAAAGTTCAACGACCAACGAGCCACACGGAGCTTCCACCCGCGCGACAAGCCTCGCACCATTTTACACTCCTGCCACAGGCACATGTTTTTACCAGCCGCGCAAGTCTGTTATTGCTGGAGGTACCAACCACTTATCAAGGCCGTACACGTGTGCCCCCAACACCTGCACAAATACCCAACAAACAAGGCAAAACACATGTGTTCATACACAAGCAAACTGGGAGGTATAGTATACACATCAGGTAGGCATTCGTACATGCAAATGTACATGCTGAAAAAAACACCCACAAACACATGTATGCATAAATAGATACATGCATAGACACCGCACATAATACCTCAAGCAAAACAAGGTCTAACACAACCATCAAGACAACGAGAGAGTAAGTGGACCAGTGATGACGGCCACAACAGAAGAGGTCATCATCTCCAAGAATAGTCCACACACCCTTCTGACCCCACATGGCAAAACAACGGCCAGGCATCATCCCCCCACAGCCACCTTCCCTCCTCCCCTCGCTACCCACCTCACGACACCCAGATAGCAGGTCACGGCAAGCATAAAACAGCTGACATGATAGCGATCAGCTGACGTACTGGCGATTCAGTGCCGTGAGGGACCGGGTCAAATGACAGGACCAAATGATCCGAGACGAGCAAAACAAAGGTTAAACTTGTTGCTTTTTGCCGCCGGGTCATGGTACACGTGATCCAGGTCAAACGGCAGGAACAGCCGACCTGCTCCATGAGTCATACAGGCCTCCAGGTCCCAGGTCAGGGAAGGAGAAAGGCTGTCATGACGTCACGTCCCCATCCTACCCTACCAACTGTCGCCTCATTCCCCATTTCCTTAACCCGAATAAGAATTTTTGCAAGTCATATTTCTACATAACATTCTAGATACTACGAATAAGTATAATCTAACCAGAGCTCCAAAACCTTCAGCATGTCACATGGACAGCAATCACACAAAAAAAAAAAGGATGAAAATTGAAGAAAAGGAATAAACCATACGCAAAACCATTGACATATGACGGCTCTAGGCAGCCTAGCTATAATTTCCATACAGTAGTTGCTAACTTAACATAAAGTCAATCCTTCCATTTGTATCATATATATTCTCTAAAACCTTAAGCACCCTCCAAGCTACGACAACAATGACCACCAATACACACACACACACACACACACACACACAATGAAAATAATAAGTCACCTCGCTACATATTAAGGAAGCGACCGTTAGCGAAAATGATCGCTCGAGAGCTCGAAGCGGAGTGAGGCATGGATGTGTGGTGGCATCACATCCTACCAGTCTAGTCTGCTCTAGGTCAGAACCCCCGACATGCGGTGTTAATCAACCCCTCCCCCCCAGGGGGATGTGTCGCCTTCTTGCCTTGTCTTTCTCACATATAATCCTCTGTGAGGAAAGTCTAGACGATGCAGAAAGAAAAAAAAAAACGCCTATTTTCTTCTCTTCTGCTCTGAGGGTCAGCATGAAAACAACACAGCGACAGAATACTTCATGTTTCACGAGACTTTATGTGGCAACCGTGACCATCATCAAATTTATTATCAAATATAATTATCACGAAGCTTTGTCCAAATCTAAAGATCCCAAAGCGACGACAACAGACGAGTTAACACCAAGAACATAACACAAGTTGAACCGAAGCCTGTATCATTCGCGGGGATAAACTGTCTTGATATTTATTTTTCCCTAAAACAGTATCCATGCAGAACATGTAAATGAAGGGAAAGTATTAAGAAATAAATCTTTGTTAGGTTTATACTATTTTCCCCACAGTTCTAAAACTATTTCTTTCGATAAAAACTTTTTCATTTCAATCATAGCATACTCTTTAATCCCTGTAACAATAACTTTTGACAATATTCCACTCACTGGCTAAGGCTAAACGAACTCATTAACAAATTTCTAAACTTAATTCCACAATCAGTCTTTCATCGTCAAATTCTTTATTCCATTTTCATTGCCTATTCATTCATCAACCATCCTAAGCACAGTCATTTGGTGTCCCATCTCAATCATTCTTTGTCAGCTGTCCTATGCTCGACGTATGCATGTCCATCAACTTGCACTTTCTCTTCTGTTGCCATTCCACTCATACTCTGTTCTCATACTCTGAAGGCATTCACATCCCCTCTTTTCTTCCTTTACGTTCTGGCTATTAAATTAATCCTGTTTGTTGACTCCTACATCTCTTGCTCTCTAATATGGGTCTAACTTAGGAACAATGCATCACAGCTTAGCGACTCAACATATCAGACTATCCAGGGCATTTAGTACCACAGCCTAGCTCAAAACCACACAGCTTAACTACTCATCGCAATCAATCACTGAGCACCGCACCTTAGCAAAAGTCCTAAACACGGGGAAGCCTTATCGAGGACCTGAGCACGGCAGCCTTAACGAGGAGCTGAGCACCCCAGCTTAGCTGAGGTATTTACAATGTGGGCGAGCGGGCGGGCAGACGAGAGAAGCCTAGCACCAGAGGAGGTGGGCGCGGGCGGCTGTTAAGGAGCCACATTTAATGAATTCCTGCCAGGTTGTGGTGGAGGTGCCTCTCCACCGGCGATAACTAACACCTGCCTGCCTAACCTATCCCAACCGCACGAACGGACTGGACGGTCGGTGGTAAAATAGATTCCCTCCTTTCCTTTGTCCTCCACGCTCTCCTCGGATGTCTTGACTACATGCTCAAGACTGCGCATATTCTCCAACTTAAATAATTAAGACAGACATGTATGCACGCACCTACACAACACACGAATAAACGTACAGGCACGCAAACAAACATACCCAAGAAAAGAAGGAAAGAAAAAAACGAAATTTCAAGTACCAGTAACGTTAACTGACGCCACCAACCCACCCACCCCACTCCCTCTCCGGCACACCCTTGCATATGGAATGTTACTAAATCCGTGCACACCGTAACCCTGTCACTATGGAGGTAAGGAAGCCCCAGGTTAGGAGGGCAAGGCGAAGATTAGGAGGATAGGGAGAAGATGAAGAACCGAGAGGTTGCTGGATGCATCAAAACATCCTAGCTCATCACATGAGCAAGGACGGACGACGACAATCAACACCATCTCCATCTTTACTTCTCCACCCTCGCCTCCAGTTAAACCTTCCCACTCCGTTTTCTCTCTTACATCTACTTGAAAAAATAAAAAGCACCTACTCGACCCTTGCTTCTTCAGGGACCAAGCAAGAAGTATGTACAGAGGGACGACGCAACACACGAGCATGTTGTCCCGAAGGTCCTGTTCATCAGTTTTGTATATACATTCACATTTACTGCACCTACATTGTCCCGAAGGTTGTGTTCAATAGTTTTGCATAAACATCTACATTTACTGCATCTGCATTGTCCCAAAGGTTGTGTTCAACAGTTTTGCATAAACATCCACATTTACTGCATCTACATTGTCCCGAAGGTCGTGTTCAATAGTTTTGCATAAACATCCACATTTACTGCATCTACATTGTCCCGAAGGCCGTGTTCCAACAGTTTTGTATAAACATTCACATTTACCACACCTATACCACATCTTTTCACTGTATGTGGTCAGATGGTCATTCGTGACCGCTGGAGTGCAGGCTGCCTTCACCGGCAAGGTCATGCAGCACTCGACAGGCCACTTTGTCCCTCTGATATTGTGTAAGCATTCCTAATGCCAACACTGACTGATTCTAGTTCTGCTTCTGTCCTGCTTCAGTTTCTTCTTTTGAAAGGCAGGTCTTTATATCATCTGACGGCTGAACTTATGTTAGCATCTGTTTAAGATGAAAGTATATATATATATATATATATATATATATATATATATATATATATATATATATATATATATATATATATATAGTGGCACATTTCTTTACATTAAGCATTCAAGATCAGGACACGTTAGCATTTATTCATCTCGTCGTTGAAAACTTCCGTAAGCTTTGATCATGTACCTGAGCATGACCCACTCTGGCAGAGAAGTTAAGTACTCATGACCCGTAACGAGTTAGGTCAAGCCAGCCGAGACCCGACATCACTTGTACTTTGTGCCTCAAAGAGATCCCCTTTCTCCTTACCTAGTTCTTGTGTTTATCTTTAAAGCTTTAACTACTTCATCTGAAAATACGTCCATAACACAAACTTTTTCTTACACACTTAATACCTGGTGCATCAAGGACGACTTGTACAGTGACTTGTTTTGCTTTCCAGCAGACTGCGTCCTCGATGCCTCTGAATGAATGTCTATTTACCACCAGTAGAAAGTAAGCAGCAGCAGCACCCACACCAGTGACCTTGCTAGGCCAGTCACCTCTAGCAAGGCTCTGCACCACCATGCCGACGACCACATCTGTTACGCAACTCCTAGACTTCGTCTGGCTCTAGGGTTAGGGGTTCTTAACCTCTACATTGCACGTGGAGCAGCAAGGCTCGCCCGTTTCGTCTGTAAACCATCTTCCACTTATCTCGAGGGGTCTCTGTATGATAAGTGTACCATAATTCTGGCAACGTGGTTAATAGGGTGGCCGACGCACGATGTTACCAAAGACAAGCCTACTTCAGTAGCGTCGTCCCGCTAATATTTCTTGACATTTTACGAATGACCATAATTTAGGCAAGTGTATAGAGCCATAAAAACTAATATATCAGCGCGTAAGAACTCTGGTGTAATAGGCGTTTATCTGAACTCATCTTGGCTTCTCGGGAGCCATGGGGGGAAAAACAGTCCAAGGACCACAGGTCTCTTAAGAGGACGGTAATGAAATTCCCACCTTGGACTCGATGTTGGCACTTGTTAGGCAGTTATATACGGATCACCTGAAATTCGTCCCTTCTAACAACGTTTGTCCAAGCTCAATTTGGTTGGTTGTAAGTTTAGGTTTGTAGCCTAAGCTAACCTAGGGGAAAACACGCCGTGAGAGTAAACCTTCAGGGGTCCAGTGACACTATGAATACTGAGACGAGAATGGCATGAGGTATGATGATGGCCACCGCAACCTTGGTCCCGGGCAGGCAGAGGAGGAGCTACGACGGCATGGCAGGTGTAACCCATCTCGCTGACGTTGCTGGTGACCAGCAGGTGCTGCCGCCTCGCCCGCTACAGTCTCGCTCGCATCTCAACAAATACACACACACACACACACACACACACACACACACACAACAGACTTTCCGATCCTGTCAACAAAACACTCTACCAAGTCGACCTCGTGTACATAAAATGAGTCTATGATCTCACAAGTTTACCAACATGTCACAGTCCACGTAACAGCATATTTAATAGTAATAATCATTAATGTAATCTTAATACGACACTT
>NC_092234.1:51523598-51701098 GCF_036320965.1 Panulirus ornatus | reverse complement strand
TGTCCTTTTTCGGACTCATGGGCGTCATCAGGGGAGGGAGTGGCTCCCCCCCGCCTCCCCCTGGACAACGAGAACTCAGCATACAGAAGACAGTCGCAGCAAGCCTGAACCTAACCTTGAGCAAACACACAACAGTATTAAACCCATCCAAGTCCAGTAGGGGAAGCTTCCCACATCCTCTGTCCGCATCACTTAGAAGGCTTGTTCCACTTTTTTTTTTTCTTTTTTTTTTTTTAGCTCTGCCTTCCCCTCCCAAGAGAAATTCCTGCAAGACGCCCATGTCTGGGCTCCTTCAAACCGTCTCGACCCTTCTGATCGAATGAAAAAAAATATACTCAATATGTGCTCTTCCATTAGAAGTATATATAGAGAGATTCAAACCACCTCGAGGGAGTTTCAAACCATGTTGTTCCCTCTGACAACTTGGAGAAGAGAATATACTCAAGATGTGGGTGTCTCCTACGCAGGTTGCAAAGGGTCAATATCATGTCTGGCTTTTATGATGAAACCCTCTAGCAACGTGTCAGAACTGGGATCTTATTGTGCACCGTCTGAAGCCCCAAACAGTCTTTCGTTCACGAAAACTTAGAAACACACTGCAGCGTTACCGGACGACGGTGAGTGGGAGTCAGTCACTGCCCAACGATGGGCCAACCTGCGGGGCGCCTTTCTCTTTCACAGCTATCGGGGGAGGGCTGAACAGCCATCTTGCATGGCGACCCAGGCGTGCAACCCCCATCTGCATACTGAACCGTTATGCCGGGTAAGATACCAACACCTCTTTTAAGAGTCTTTCTCCCTCTTCGACCTGTTGCTAAGAGAGGCCGGGATAGTTAACGGTAACCCCCTGATGAAAACGCTGTTCTCAGAAATGATAATGCCTTCCCCTCCTCCACTCAGTTTTACAGAGGTTCGTCACGAGACAACAACATCCTCCTCCTCTTCTTATCCTCTCCTCACTCCTCCTCCTCCTCCTAGCCCTATCTCAGTGAGATCAGATCACGTAGTCACATGGCCTTTGCGCTGCGAGAGAAGACCTTCCACCCCAGCAGGTCGCCTCATCCACCACAGGCACCACTACCACCCGCCGCCCCAATATATATATCACGAGCCCCCACTCCGCCTTGTTTCACATAACTTAAGTCAAGAAGACGTGTACGTGAATGCCATGCCGACAAAGGGTCGTCAGCTGGTGCGCGCCGGCTGCATTTAAGCATGCACAGATCACGCCTCTGTAAAGCGGGGGATGCATTGCCTGCACAGTAACCCAACCCTGCCACATTCTCCTTAGCTCCATTACACGGCCATATGGCGGAGGGTCGCCTCCAATGCGGAGCTTTAGTGACGGCGTGTCCCTCCTTCCCCTCCTGCGCAAGACTCGTGGAGGATCAAGCAACTCCCCAGCCAGCCGTGTTGACACAACGATAGCTGGCCCGGTCCGCTCGCCGCCGCTTCAAGCTTAAAAGACGAAAAAAAAAAAAAGGTCTCTGATATTCCTCGTGAATTAAACGCCAAGAGTTCAACGCATCACTCCATCGAAGTCCAGTTTTAACTGCCGGATAAACAGACCCGCTGTGAGTGGCTCTCAGAGGGGAGGTTTTAAAAGTGCGTTTGGTATCAAGTTTTAACTGGAAGGTTCTACCTGTTGCGCTGAGCGTCGTCCGGTTTAGCACGGTGTCCATCAGAAACCAACTACCTATTTTGTAAAGTGCTCCCTCCACACGAGCAGTGGAGCGAGGGGCAGGAATGGAAAGGAGGGAGGGTCAGCGGGAGATGAGAGAGAATAATATCTTTTCTATTCATATAAGAGAAGATCGGAAGGAGGGCGAGTATGAGAGAGAGAGAGAGAGAGAGAGAGAGAGAGAGAGAGAGAGAGAGAGAGAGAGAGAGAGAGAGAGAAGGTTAAGATGGCTGGGGGAGGGATGCGAGGAAGAAAAATCCCTTGGTTTGGGGAAGGGAAGCTGGGCGTAATGAGAGGGGCGGAGGGGGAGGGAGAATTAGTATGAGGTTACCGAGAGGGGGAAGAGAAGCAGCTGTTGGTGTGTGTATGTATGTATGTATGTATGTGTGTGTGTGTGTGTGTGTGTGTGTGTGTGTGTGAACACCTACTTACCAGTACCTAAGACCACAGTCTCCCAGAACGACAGGTTTTATCGCGCAGCACTTGCAGCACATCTCGCTTGCTGAGTGAGGACATAACTTTGAATATTGTAACAACTACTGGTCGGAAACGGTACATGTAGTCTATGTACCCTGGCTGGGAAGGATACAGCTGTGTTTTCTACATCCTGACTAGCAGACTGCATGTCCCTTGTATCCTGTCTACTAGGGTGCATGTGTCCTTTGGATCCTGGTTGGCAGAGGGCATATCTTTCTTTTGCATCCTGGCTGGCAGGGTCGCCGTTGTCATATGTATCTTGAAAGGCAGGTCGCAGGTATACGATCTGTAACATACCTGGAAGTGTGTCACACAACATGTCCACACACACACCAAAAAAAGAAAGAAATATAGAAAAAAAAAAAAAACCCGTCCGGCAGTGTTCAAGCCCAAGACGATTCACTGGGTCGTAACTGTCTCATAGACTGTGGCATACAGGGAATCCTGATCTACGCAAACGATCGTTTTGTGCTAATGAACATAACGGCCAGAGGAGGACTACTTAGGGCGTCAACACCCTCTGTGTGTCTGCGTTGTACCGAGAGATTCCTCCTCCGTCATCCTGGAGGTGTGACTTGGGGTCTTGTTAATGACCAAGTCTTCATTTCCGGTTCAACAACAATCAAGAACCCCTAAAAGGTCACGTCGCGTACACGTCGCGTTGAGTTTTGGGAGCCACAGAAGCTCTTCTGTATATACCACAGAAAGTAAAATACGTCACCATCACAACAAAGTCTCAAAACATTCCGATGTCGTCTAACTGAACAAGAGACTCTGAAATGGGAAGAAAGCTCCACTGAAAATCTTAAAAATTCTGATACTGAACATGGCTGTCGTGAAGATAAAGGCGGTGGTTATGACGCAAAACCTAGCAGTCAAAAAAAAAAAAAAAAAAGTGGCTTGAGAAGGGAGTGGGGCGGATGTGAACAAGAAGCGGTCAGGGCAAGAAACGCCATCAGTGGAGCAGTAAAGTTGGTCGTTGTCTGGCCAGCTCTCTCCCTCTACGGTACGATGGCGCGGTAGGGGGGATGACGTTAACACACGATCAAATATTAATGGGAAACTGATGCGCATCTGATACTTCAACTGGTATTTCCACCAACCACGGTTGTCAGTGTGACAAACTAATGGTGACTTTCTTTCTTCACCGAGATACAATGTTGACATTATCTCAATAAAGACAGGCCTCGGTGTGTTAACCGAATAAGGACCCTCCTAAACTTATCATAAAACTTTTTTCCTCAACGCTTGCCACTTTCATGAGGGGAGTAGCGGGAGAATTTTGAGCACAGGTACCAAAGACGTGGTCTGGAAGTGACGATCTGTCATACCTCCACTGTGGCAGTACGAGCATAACTTATGAACACAACATGCTTGAATGGTACGACCAGTAACCTGTACTCAACACCAAGAAGAGATCTGTAGTTCACGCCCCCACAACAGTGAACGTGTAGTCCAGCGGTCCCGAATGCTGCTGACCCGGATGTCGTGCCATGAACTGACATCCTGGACCAAATTTACAAAAACATAATAATAACGCCCCAAAGTATGCGAAGATATACGGACAAATGCGAAGATATACAAATTAATTATTCACAGAATGGCAGTGCGCCAATCGCACGTCATCAAAGGGAGTCGATGACTGACAGCGTAGCTTGTCCCTGAACACCTTCGATACGCAGGTTACTAACCTCTTCCAATAAAACCCTCACAGTAGCTAACCTTAGCATGGCAGCACATGGGGGGAGAACTGGGATCCTACCTCGCCTCCACCACAAGCATACACCCAAACTACCCAGCCTGGGCATAGTGATGGCACGGTCGAGGTGGTAAAATAAGGAAGGATGCAGTGCGCTTGGCGCTACTATCATAAATCAAGAATACCATCCGCTGCCCTTAAAGCGCCGCGGGGGAGCGGGACGCCAGCGGTCAAGTCGGAGCGTCGCGTCCGACCCTTGAGAGCACCACCTGCACGGTCTCAATGGCGCCACTGTAGCGGCCGGGAACTGGACACTACTGTCCGACGAACGCCACACTCCTCACTCTAATTAATATTAATAGCCGGCGGCAGCATGAACGCTGTCTTCAGCTGCACTGCACATCTTCACGCTAAATCACTTCCCGTCGTCGCTTCTTGACTGGGTATTCCAAGAGTAAAAGTAGGTTGAGGGAGATTTTCCTCTCGACCACTCATCCACCATGCAGAGCTTACTTGTTTACTGAATCATCTGACCTAATCTAATTGCCTTTATTCCCCAACCATAAATCACTGATACTTGGCGCATCAGCCACCCTCTGACGCCTTGCCACATCTACGCTTGGATAAACCCTTGAGGGAAGGATCAGTAGGCAAACACAGCATACTGTGGTACAGTGCGAGTCGACGGTCGTAGACTCCTGGGCGTAGTTACCCAACCTTGAGTCAACCAGCAACACAGCTACTTGCTTGCTAGAATTCAGATTGGAACTACATCATGCTAGGCGACCATCACTTTTAAATGGTGAAGTATCTACCTTGAGAGGCTACAGTTACTTTAGGACGAAGGAATATCCTTCTTTCCTAATCTACGCTTCTCGTGGGTGCAACTATTTGCGGATGACGCGAATGTGCGAGGCTACGGCCACTCTTAAGAACGGCCGAGCATCATGTTAGGTATGAGCTGCGCTCCGCAGGGACGGGACATCAAGCTACGATACAATGAATGCCGCTCTTAGGGATGGCGATACACGTCATCAGCAAACGCTCGAATGTAGATTATGAGTTTCAGGATGGATACATAACTTAGTCTGCGGTAGATCATATCGTATAATAAGAGAGAGAGAGAGAGAGAGAGAGAGAGAGAGAGAGAGAGAGAGAGAGAGAGTAGCAGCAGCATAGGCTTGAAGGGTACGTTGAAGCACAAGAGGTCAGTGTACCCAAATCTCTAGACCGTGACGCTGACCTCATCCTTTCTATCTGGCCCTGGCTTCTCTCTCTCTCTCTCTCTCTCTCTCTCTCTCTCTCTCTCTCTCTCTCTCTCTCTCTCTCTCTCTCTCTCTCTCTCAAACTTCACACACACACACTAGATTACAAGGGGACCTGGGCAAACACCCTAGTTGGTGCGGTCGATGGTCCTATAAGCTACAGGTTATCTATACGAGAAAGAGGCGTAGGAATCGACAGTGTGACTAACATGCCTCTGAAGCTCAACTATAAAACTGTTAGGGAGACAAACTGTCTCCTGGCAAATATGAGGATGACATTTCGGTATATGTTTAAAGATTTTTTTTTGTCGCTGTCTCCCGCGTTAGCGAGGTAGCGCAAGGAAACAGACGAAAGAATAGCCTAACCCACCCACATACACATGTATATACATACACGTCCATACACGCAAATATACATACCTATACATCTCAACGTATACATGTATATACACACACAGACATATACATATATACACGTGTACATAATTCATACTGTTTAAAGATATGTTTAATGTTTAAATGTTTAAAGATATGTTTGGTAAACCATTCACAAAGTGGAATATGCTTCTCATGTCGAGTCATTGCACCTCAAGAAACAAAAGACGTAAACGAGTGAATCCAGAAATGGGCAGCTGAGATGGTACCTGAATGAAGAGCACTAGGCTAGGATACGAAGCTAAGAACTACAAATGTTGTCCATCACAGAGGAAAGATGAGATGCGCGCGCGCGCGCGTGTGTGTGTGTGTGTGTGTGTGTGTGTGTGTGTGTGTGTGTGTACCTGTGTGACGTTGTTTATAACCTTCAAAGTTTCTAGTCAGTTGAACCACGTCGACAGTGAACAGTTCTTCGTGGGATACAAAATAACAATGACCTGAGCTCGTGAAATGAAGCTAGACGAGATACGTCAGGGAAAAACATTGAGGTAACACAGCTCTAGTGCAACGGTGGACGATGGATGGAATCAAAGTAACGGGAAACAGTACATGGCAATATTGTGTGAGAGTTACTCACAGTAAAAAGAATTCAAGAGATCGGGGCCCTACGAGTATAGAACTCTTTCCCCGTACCAAATCAAATAGAATTTTTAAAAGAATACTTTCAAAAGAAAATTTAGATATTAAGGTAGTAAAAACATAAGAGAGTTCCGATGCGCAAAAAACAACAAATACAGGTTTACGCCGAGCAGAAAACGCAGTTATCTCATGAAAACAAAAAACCGTGTCTAGGGAACTGGGTACCTAGGAACCAGTCACGACATCGACCACAATATATGAAGTTCTCGGAGGAGGAGGAGGTAGGAAGGCCACTGAACAGTTAGGCTAAACCTAGCAACAGTTTGCTTTATGTTTGAAAGCCTCTCCTACTTCGTACTAACTTCTAATCATTCCAAATGAAAAATATAATACTCCGGTATCTCTTGTTGCCCATGACTTTACCGAATGAAATTAACTTCCTACTTCAAATAGTTAAAATCAAGTGAGTAAAATGTTGCCACTTGGTGTTCAATTTACATTAGCAACGTCCTTAGGCTTTCAAAAAGAAAAAGAAAACATACTTTTCTTAGCAACAAACATCATATCACCTGCGTAACCGGAGTTCCTTTATCTGTTTTGTAAGAAGAAAAAAATACAAATACATATGTATGGCCGATTCCAATTAATCGGCGGTCAATATTTACAGTTTTACCTGGCTACACTTAATGAAGCTAAATGGTCAATACATCACCCTGATCTAATAATGTATTCAGCTAATATCAAACCTCTACTACAGCATTTCCATTACATTAAATCAATACAAAATGAGAGAAAATTAAATAGGTAAATATAATGGTGGGGTAAGTTTACGTGAATTATTAGAGGTACAGCTGATTACGACGACTCAAAACAAATATGAAATATAGAAGGATGCCAAAGGACCAACTCCATTCACAGTCATTGGAATCTTTAAGTGAAGTGATCCTAAGCACATCGAACTTATTGAAGGATAACAGTGTATTCGAAAAGTCAAATGGGGCACTAGTTGGAAGTTTCCTGTATATTTACCGAAGAAGAAATCACTTGTTTTATCTGCGAAAATACTTATAAATGCCTTATATAAGTCTTGATCATTATGAATGTTTCGGTTTCTTTATCAAGCGTAAGAGCCTAATATTCTAATTTTCATGCTGGGACAATAAGATTATCCCTAGTATCGAAAGCGTATCGAAAGCCTACCGATTCTTTCAGTTTGCCACTTTAAATCAACTCAGCCAATGTGGGCAGTGTCACGTAATGTCGATAGAGGTAACAACAGTTTTGCTCCATGGCATAGTAACGCCTTGGGTTTCCCTATCCAATACTAACCGCCTAAAACGTGACGCTTCAACGGGAGAAATCCATCAGCCGTTAGACACAGAGGAATATCATCGTAGCTCTGTGACCCTGCACATCCAATCCTGGATAACTCTTGTGAAACAGATGTAATGATGGAAAATATAAGACCTCTCCTGGGTAAGAAGACCCTTGGATTAATATGATAATCATGAAGTTACCCGCAGCGTTGCCGTAATAGGAGAACCTCTAGTTTTAATATCACTTCGCCGCCATCCCAGTTTCATCTCACTCCTGGGCACTTACATCACGCGTAACGATTAGGAAGAATGAACCTTATGAGCACCTGAGGTTTATATGACCTGATATCTACGCTAATACGACCTGACTTTAATTGGAAGTTGTTGGCGGGGTTTTTACTGTCCTGATGGTATCAACACTTGCATGATTCAATGTGACTTTCGGGTGAGGTTTACCGCTATGGCCTGTACAATGGAGACGGATGACAGTTCGCCAAAGATGCTGGGATTTAACTTAGGAATTACTGACCGCACTTACCAGACAGTTATCTGACGCCTTCATGTACACGACTGATATTTCATCCTTTAGTGTGGATAAAGTTTTGAGCAACCAAAAATCAGCGCGACATTCTTCGGAATGTGAAAAACATGTTTGTAAATATTTCTAAATAAGGGCTTATAACTTTTTCAAAGTTCCTCCTCTTTCAACGTTCCTGTAAGATAATGTTTGTAAAAAATCGACAGTTATCAATTCCAGAAGGGTGTAGCCACACACAACCGATAATATTGTAATGCAGACACCTCAGCGTACCGTGGGTGAGTCCTTATCCTCTTGCGAGTAAAATATTCGAATTCTAAAAGAATTTTCGTGATGGAGCGGCATGCGCTTACGTGTTACTGGTCATGTGCGTGTGTCTTCGGGGCGGGAGTCGGAGTTTATAAATATTAACATCGTGACTGGCGTGTGCAGGAAGAGGCAGTGGAGGGCGTGGGAGGATCATGACAGTAACTAACCTCGCCACCGATCAACGCTCACCTCTCCACAGGTCCAGCTCAAACACACATTCTTATCTGGACGGACCCACTCGCAAACGCAACTGTACACACACACTCATGGTCTCGTACAAGAGGTTACTTCATTACCTTGAAGTCTTTACATTATTGTTTTTCTTTTCACTTTCCAGATAGAGGTGTATCCAAACTGATAGACTGGGTCGGTACCCGAACAAGTTAAGCGGCAGCACGCAGCAGACCCACGTAACCAAACAGCCTAGCTCCTCCAGTACACTTAGTAACCACTTATCCCAGGGCCTTCCTGTATTTCTCCACAGTGTCGCCCATTGTGCTTGTGATGACTGTGGGCAAAATGGTGGATACTGCTGGGCCTCGGATGTTCAGGGTAACTCTCTCTCTCTCTCTCTCTCTCTCTCTCTCTCTCTCTCTCTCTCTCTCTCTCTCTCTCTCTCTCTCTCTCTCGCCTTTATGTAGTGCACCTTTCGATTTTAGGGGAAATGATGAGGTAATCCGTGTCTGTCGCGCCAGTAAGGAACTCTTCTTGAGTGTGGGTTATGGACCAAGTCTTCCAAGATGTTCTAAGTGCACATAATGATATACCGTTCCCGTTGAACACTTACTAACCGAATTTCGTAATGTTGGTACACAGTGGTGTTCTGCACGTGAATACCAGCGCCCTGAAGAACATCATCAATGCACTTTCTTTTCCTTTGTCTTGTAGGCTTGCAAGATACACCGTCTTTTTGGAAGAGGTAAATTCCTTTTGTTTTTTGAAAGTAAGGTCGTCAGATATTTTCCCCCGAGGTCTTCCAAACTTATAATCGTCATTGGAAGGTCTCTTATGTCCATCCAGTAATCTGTCTTGCTCTTAATTTCTTCATTCTCCCCATTTCATATTTTCTTCGTTATTCCGCTGCATTCAAGAAGACCACATAACTCGGACATGTTTTTGCCCGTGTCATACCGGCTGCTAGAAAATAAAAAAAAAATCTAGAAACCAAAATACCGTACGAGTAACATACATGCGAACAGTGGAAAATTACTGTGAACTGTAGAATTTAAAAACGATAGGGAGGGACCTGTTTCTGATATGTGAAGGTGCGCTATGCCGTCGTGCAGAGGGCACGACGAGACACTGAAACACGTTCGACTTCGGGAGTTGCTGGGGAGCTTGGGTTGACATGGTCGGATCTAGTCACTTGGTCTATTAAAGGTCCGGGACTGGCTGACCTAACTGCGCCCTGGCAGGATGCAGAGGAATGCCCGCAGCAACAGATCACTGGATCACCTAAAGGATGAAGCCACTTCTCACATCAAGTATCACGACACCCACTACTCCTAACACTTCTTACAAACAAGACCTCTTCTCGCCACCATTAAAGTCACTTCTTCCCATCTGTATTGCCACATTTTATTAATAATATACTCATCCCACAAAAAAAATGTCACCTTTCAACTAATAATGCCACTTCTTACGATCAAATTAACGCAGGTTCACGAAAGGCCTAAGATCAGAATTGAAACATGCAAGCAGTTCCGCAAAACTTCCTTGTCGTGCAAATGACTGATTAGTACATGATAGAAATAAATAAGCACTAATTTACTATCCATTCAACAGGTAAATAAGGATCGAATTTGGATGATTATCATGTTTGGCTGACCTTTACTATATCACCCTATATTCAAAACTTCTAATATGCTATTGATGCCATACAACCCTGGTATACATTAAAAATCTTCATACAACTGCGAATGAAATCTATCGTTTGATTCAAGATTAACACACACACACACACACACGACAAAATACAACCATCATATCCCACACACACACACACACACATACACAATGCTCTGGACAACAAATCTACATACTTCATCATAGATGCCAACAGACTTGTAAATTCTAGCTGGGAGAGGAAGATACGAATCATCGCCGTGGTAGGTTTTTGGGGGAGGATGTTGGGTGGCTGCGGCAGTAAACATACCCTGCAGGCAGGGGAGGGTGTGGGAAGATCACGAACCCACAAGAGTTCCATGACCTGTCGCGCCTGGTTTTTAAGCGCCTTGTGGCTTATGTCCCATTCTTCCCTCAGGATTCTATTCTCCTTTGTTCGTATTACCCCCAGGGACCTAAAAGAAAAAATGGCTTTCACTTTGTCTAAGTCTTCGTATACCTTACAATGGTCACGTTTCCGAGGCTGCGCGCCTACCTCGACAGTTTGGTCTGCGACCAAGGTTTTGTCTTTCTTCTTTTGTGACCAGAAAGCTTTATTCTAGGGCCTGTAGTTTATGAACTTGTTGCGTGTCATGCAAGACATCCACCCACGCCTAACTCGACCCGGCCAACAGAGACACTGCTCTTGTCATTATCGTGATCCATGATCAAATTGGCTTCGCATTTTCAGTCCTTTTTTTTTTTCAGCCACCCACTACCATGGTCCGTTACAATACTTCGTAACGAAGTTTCAATCAGCATATTCCTAAAAGATGTACTGATTAAGAGAACCCACCCGATCAACAGACGCCACCCCCCACTGTTTATCTCCCGTTTATACAGTTTATGTATACATTAATCAGATTCCCTAAGGGTCTGTCTGCCTGAGTTAGCCCGCCACCTTCGGAAGGGTAATCTACCAGCACACTAAAAGCATTCCATCATCCCAACACGTGGTAAATTGTAATCAATCATTCTCAGAAAAAAATTTTTGTGATGGCTCACGAATTTGATTAAAAACTCAAGATCTCCAACGCAAAGAGAGAAAATTACGGTTCGCAAAATTAGAAATCACGAAAAGCTGTAAGGAACAGACTTATTTTCCTTGTGATGCCTCATGGATACAACGCATCATTATGTTGGAGTGCGAGGCTGTACGTACGACTTGCTACATCACCGAGAGCACAGGTATGCGAGCTGGATGGACGCGCAACGCGAGCCAACAAACTACGCTACACAGACCGGCGCCATTAAGTTTATATTGAAGTAGAGCAAGGCGTATACATACACCAAACTGTATAATGGGTGTATCAAACAGTTTATAACAGGTGGCAAGGTATATACGAAGTAGTATACACTCGTGCTGAGGAACGGAGGGGAGAGCAGACGCGGTGGTAGCCTTAGGAGAGAAAACGGCTCAGTATTACACAGCGCCTTGAATGGCTAGGCTTAAATGGCAGCTGAGCTATGGGCGGTAAATACCGTATTTTCATTTATTTATTCTCTTTTCTAGAGGCGGTTGACCTTCGGGTAGTAAATACCGTATTCTTATTTTCTTCAACGAAACAAATGAGCGACTCAGGTTGCTACTTACAATGACCAGGTCCTGCTTCCTCCCCAGATATCTTTACGTACCTGTAAGACAGAGAAACCAGTGTTAAAAAATAGTGTTGATTTCAGACGATGTTATCGTTGACAACTTCTTACCAGGGTTACATCGCACAAAAACAACAGTGTGCCCAATAACATGTACCCAAATTTGATTCCAATGTATCCGGGACACTTGGAAAATATAACTACCACTTAAAATGTTACCTAACTATAATATAACTATGCCCGAATAAATACATGGCTTCGAGCACATACACGGATCAGTGTTCCGTAGTACACTCTCTGCCACCATGCTATTATTACTAGTTACTACTACTTTTACTACTACTATACTACTACTACTACTAATAATAATAATAATAAAAATAACACATTGAGAATTCTGTCCACAACTAATAAGGACAGACGTTCTGTATAACAAATTCCTTCAGAGAAGCGAACTTGTCATACAACGCCGTACCAGAGACTAAGAATCATGGACAAAAAAAAAAATAATTCTATAAAGGAGTTAATTATAAGTTGTACAAACACATTAATCTTTTGGCAACCATTATAATCAAAGGTTTCGAAAAAAAAAAGTATAGCGTTACATTAGATTCAAACGCCACAATATACGTTGACGAGAAATCCAAACGGTTCCACAAACACGTAAGAGGTTGATGGTATTAGATACATCATAAATCAAGACATTTATAACATGTGGTTACGGGCTGTGTGAAACACTAGACCACGCTTTACAAGACCGTGAATGGAGGGCTTGAGAATACTAGACCTTGTACAGCAGGAATAAAGCGACCGAGTGGGTAGCTGTTCACTGGACGGAACACAATGAATGGATACTTGTGGGCAGAATGGTAACTAGTGAATGGACAGTTGTGCACGAGGGGAAGCAATCCAATAAGAGAAAAGCTCTGCGTGTGATACAGAGCACTGAGAAACACCTGTGAGGGGAAAGTGAACCAGTGAACAAACATATTTACACTGAACAAGATCCTTAAATGAATACCTGATCAGGGAATATGAACCAAAGAAATGCAAGGCATGTTACACCAAGTAATGAGCACCAATACAAGGAATGTTAACCAATTGATGGTAGTAGCGTATGGAAAGTTATGCAATAAATGGAGTTGTGCATCGAATGTAAACCAATAAATGTAATCATTAGAACACACACCCGTTACATGGAACAAAATAGACGCATGAAGGGTCTGAATCGTAAAACTGAATATTCTTTTCATCTTAAAATGTTATTTGTCTAAGTATACACAGACAAAGTACTTCACTGATAGCACAACCGAGGGGCGCATGTTGCGTGTGGGGAATGTTTGTGCGTGGGCGAACATGGGGAGGCCCCGAGCCAGGGAACTCGAGGGGCGGCGCGCCGCGCCACTGGCTGCAAGAGTGACCAGCACAGACATACAAACACACACAGACGCGGGACGAGAAAGGGAAGCGGCTCGTAAAGGGTCGGTGGAGGAGGAAGGAGTGGAGCGGAGGAAAATAAAGAAGACTTTGGGGTGGAGAGAGGAAGACGGAAGGAAGGATGGAGTCTATAGAGGAGACGTTGGGAAGTGATAAAAGAGGGAAGGAACTGTGGAAGAGAGATGGTGTGAGGGAAGATTAGGAAAGGATCGAAGGGGTGGAGAGAGAGAGAGAGAGAGAGAGAGAGAGAGAGAGAGAGAGAGAGAGAGAGAGAGAGAGAGAGAGAGAGAGACTGAGGCTAACACTGCCTTGACGGCAGGATAAGGCGCGCATCTAACCCCCCCCCCGGTCCCACATTCCTCCTTGGTCTGGTAAGCCTGCGAGAGTAATCAAGATTTCATCGCCCCATTCAAAAGACGAATTAAGCGTCTTTAAAAATTCTTACGTTACAGATGGGTATTAAAACATTTTTTTCTCTATCCCTCATGTTGTTGCATTTTGCTGATACGGAACGCTGGTTCAAGCCAGCTTTAAGTCGTTATTCCGCTGTCAGTGATTACCGGACTGATCCCAGATACCACATTCAGAGCTTAGCACGCGAAGATATTACAATATCTTTCATATGTCTATTCTTTTTTTTTTTTTCGCCGAACGCGGATCAACTGCGCGTCATGAAAAACCTAACACCCACTTGCATGACAGACAGACAGACAGAGTTCCCTACCACAATACACAGTCTTCCCGGGAGCAACAGGACACGACATACAACCTCTACAACAGACGGGAAGACTACAACCTCTACAACATGCGGGAATACGTCGAAGCCAGCGACTGTCTTCCTCTACCTGACCAACACCCAATCACCTCTACCTGACCAACACCCAATCACCGTGAAAGATATGAGACTAAAGGCTCCAGTCGCTCCTGACTTAGAACCAAGTCAGCGAATAGCGCACTTCCAACCTGCCGTAAGGTCAACTTCCTTTACCCTATACCTCATAACTGCCAATGACGAGGCGGGGGAAAAAAAAACAGGTAACCCTGCACAAAGTAGCAGGTGCCCTCAGGTTCGTCACCATCCACGCTCTTCCCTCGTGGCCGTTAGTAGCCAAGGTGTTCGTTGAAGACAAGCGATCGTTAGATGCAGGTAACGATAGTCCCAGTCTAGGAGGGCCCTGACCTATAAGGACAGGTGTCCACTATAGGGAGATAATCCCCACAAAGGAGGCTGCGATAAGGGTGCAGCCAATTAGGCGAGATAGCCACCACGGGGTAGGTTTGGTTGGCTACACTGGGGGGCGAGCAGTATGGCCGAGCAACAGCGCTGTGAAGGAGACACGCACGACAAAGATAGCATTATGAGGGATGGAAGAGCCGGCCCCACCCG
Organism: Panulirus ornatus; assembly: GCF_036320965.1. Classification (NCBI taxonomy): domain Eukaryota; kingdom Metazoa; phylum Arthropoda; class Malacostraca; order Decapoda; family Palinuridae; genus Panulirus; species Panulirus ornatus. The sequence continues at coordinate 51,686,495 of NC_092234.1, read as the reverse complement.
CTCGCTCTCAGAGCTTGACCTCACCCTTGAGAGAGACGGTACGATCCTTGACCACGGTGGTGGTACCACCAGACAGACCCAAGCAAGGGTTCGCACCGAGGCGACGTCCAATGAAGAGGAAAATCCTGATCCGACGTCCTCCACACTCCTTGTGCACAGACAGACTGTAGCCGCTGATGGGCGGCAGAATCTCAAATGATCCTGCAGGTTCTTGATACGCCGAAGCAACGCGATGGTGATAACAAGACGAGTTTACGTACTTTCGCGCCAGCATAATGGAAGACCTATTAAAGTCTACGCACCCAGTAATCTAGTATGATTTGCTCGCTACACCTTGAAGCAAAATTCATTAGCTTCTCTAACGTAGCAGAGGGAAAAGCTTTCTAAGCCAAAATTATGAATTATTTCTCACAATCCTATTTCGAGTGATTCTGAACTTCTCATAATTATACTGATAAACTTATTGTAAAAAAAATGGTACCGCTAATTTACTAAATGAATAACATCAAATTTCCTAATTGTTAAATCGTTTATATATAAATCCTCAACAGACAAGACGTTACCAATCAATAGCGCGAGCACCTTCATCTTACGGTCGGTGAAGTATGAAGCCAGCAGCAGCCAGGCTGGTCAAGCCTGGCTGCTGCTGTCTCGTCCCTTCACAAACACACGGGCGAGTGACAAATGTCGTCCATCAACGTGTTATCGCGATCCCTCGCCGCGGATCATCCACGCATCGGCCACAATGACCGTCATCAACTTACACTTTAAAACTGGCTCATAAACTTACAATCTTGATCGTTACGGAGGCGTAAATCACCTGCATGCGCACAAGAACTCGTTGGGCCAACTTTAAGCATGGAGGAAGAGTTCGGACGGACCGGGTCTACTGGTCCAAAAATGTGTTGAAAATGATAAAAGGATCAACTGAAAAGGTTCTGGTGAAACTAATTCCAGCAGACTTTTCTTTATTGACATTTCAATATACATTTCGATAAAGATTCTCTCTCTCTCTCTCTCTCTCTCTCTCTCTCTCTCTCTCTCTCTCTCTCCCATACGCGACGATCACTTTCAAATGCCTCACTCGACACGAGAGTCGACAGAAAATTCATCGGTTCCTTAACACTCACAAGGAACTGAATCACTACAGGAAACTACTGCAAACTAAGGCAAAGCGAAGATTCTGTACAGAGGAGGAGTATATAGAGATACGACAGCGAGCGAGTAGTGAGTGGACTAACGTAACGAACGACGCGTAGAGTGAACGCAGAAAGCCGTGCAGAATTCTTGAAGATTGTATGATAGAAGGGAGAGGTTAGGAGGGAGAGATAAGGCCACATAGAGTGTAGAGCTCCCTCCTTCCCTCCCTGCGTGTGCATAAGCAGGTAAACTGGTGGTAGTCAGTCATACAAACACACACATACAAGACTTATGATTTCCGTGAGAATCGTGTACGCCAGACGGCCAAGACGAGACTAGACGGCCAGAGGGCGGTCATCAGCGGGTCACGCAGAGGTCAGGCGTCGTCTGGATCGTGTGGGCGGTGGGAGGGGATGCGTTGGCGGGGAAAGGGAGTTGGGCAGGGGGGGGGTGAGTGTGTGTGTGCGACGGGGGGGAAGGGTGAGAGTGGGTGGGGAGGAGGAGGTATTCGGGGATAGGGGAGGCGGGAGAGGGGTCACATTTCTGAAAGGTCGTGAAGTGGAACGAAAGAGGAGTGCCCTTGGGAGTGGTGCAAGTGGTGCAGCGGTGCTTGGGACTGGTGGACTGGCTGGTGGAACGCGGCGGACAAGCCCCGTCACGGTGGTGGTGACAGAGTAGAGCTGGTAGGGTAGCCACATCACGGAGGTGGTGGCAGAGTAGAGCTGGTAGGGTAGCCACATCATGGGGTTGGTGGCAGAGTAGAGCTGGTAGGGTAGCCACATCATGGGGGTGGTGGCAGAGTAAAGGGAGTATGGAGTCCACGTCAAAGAGATGGTGGCAGAGTAGAGGGGGTAATGGAAGCCACATGAAAATGGTGGCAGAGTGAATGGGTTATGGATGCCACTTCAAAAAAGTGGTGGCAGAGTAGATGGGTTATGAAAGCCATGTCAAGGAGGTGGTGGCAGAGTAGAAGGAGTATGGACGCCACCTTGGTGGTGGCAGAGTAGAGGGAGCATGGAAAGGATATCAAGGTAGTGGTGGCAGAGTAGATCGGGTATGGAAGCAACACCAAGGAGGTGGTGGCAGAATAGAGGGGTGGTGCATGGAGCCACGTTAAGATGGCGGTGGCAGAGTTGAAAGGGTGTGTGTGTGAAGCCACGTCAAGGCAGAGGAACTGCCCGAGAGCAAACTTCCCCGAGAAATACCACACCTGCTCACGTTTTCAAGCCATCAAAATAACATCATAATTGACCCAGAATCATGGGTCCATACAGGGAAGTTTGAACACCTGAGATCTTAGTTATCAGGGTGTTGGTGGCTGAGGGCACGTGGGTAGGGTTGCAGTAGCAGCAGCGGCGGCGTGGCCGGCCTCGAGCAAATATGGACTCACACACACACACCAGGGCCGGCCTCAGGTGTGGGCTACCGCCAGTAGATGGCATTCGTGCTTCTCTACCTTCGTCCTTTAAAACATGGCAGATGACGCTTCCGTTCCGCAGCTTTCGTGCAGCGTTATACAGGAGACTTATAACGTTTGGTTACCCTCGAGCAAACGCTTCACGAATGCGTACAGCTGTTTGATATTTGCGTACCTTCGTCCAATGCGCAAATGTTTTGTTGCCTCTATGGAAAGCTTGAGAGACCATATTCAGCTGCGTACAGTACACTGTGGATATCGGGCAGGTTTGAATACCAACCCGTAACGCCTCCCGCAAACAGCGCACGCTATGATACTTTATCAAGCCTCACAGATGGCGCGCAAGTTTGTTTATCACCTTGATACGCCTCAAAGGTGGCGCGCAAGTTTGTTTACCACTTTGCAAAGCCTCAAAGGTGGCGCGCAAGTTTGTTTACCACCGTGTAACGCCACAAAGATGGCGCGCACGTCTACTTACCACCTTACAACGCCTGAAAGATGGCACGCACGTCTGTTTACCACCTTGCAACGCCTCAAAGGTGGCGCCTACGTCTGCTTACCACCTTGCAACGCCTCAAAGATGGCACGCACGTCTGTTTACCACCTTGCAACGCCTCAAAGGTGGCGCCTACGTCTGTTTACCACCTTGCAACGCCTCAAAGATGGCACGCACGTCTGTTTACCACCTTGCAACGCCTCAAAGGTGGCGCCTACGTCTGTTTACCACCTTGCAACGCCTTTAAGATGGCGCCTACGTCTGTTCACCCCCTTGCAACGCCTAAAAGATGGCGCGCACCTCTGTTTACCACCTTGCAACACCTCATAGATGGCGTGCACGTTTGCTTACCTCCGTCCAACACTCCATTCACTGGCCAGGATGAGTCAGCGTGCGCACGACCCCCGCGTCTCAGCCAATGCCCTCAGCCAAAGAATGAATGATTCCCATGCCTGGTGGAGGTATATACTGGTTCTGGTCTCACAACTTGTTGGTAAAGTTCACTTGACCCAATTTATTATTTCACAATGTCTGCCAGCTCTATTTTTTTTTTTTCCGAATAACGATTATTTTTAAAAGATGTTACGCTAAGTGAGCACCGCGATATATATATATATATATATATATATATATATATATATATATATATATATATATATATATATATACATACATAGATAGAGAGAGAGAGAGAGAGAGAGAGAGAGAGAGAGAGAGAGAGAGAGAGAGAGAGACAAGATCCAAGCCATTTCTGGCGGCACCATACTACTCTCACGAAATGTAAGTTGAAAGCAGTAAAATTTTCACTCAGATCAGATGAAAGGAACCGGCAGGAGCCACCGTCCCCATCCTGCACTGTACACACCACCACACTACTCCGACATACAACAACAAGACTGTGGCTTCCACTCAACAACCCTCTTATATCACGTCATTAAGAACACTGGAAATCTAATAGCTATGGTACTACTGATTCCTTCAGACCCGAGTTACGCCATAATGTATATGTGTATATATATATATATATATATATATATATATATATATATATATATATATATATATATATATATATATATTTGATCCTCTAATACCTGACATTTACACGCTATGATTTCTAAAGTTAAAATTACCCCGTATTTACATCTCCTGCTGTGTTTACACTCCAAACATCATCCCTCCGTCATTAAGACGGAAAGGTATGTAAATAACCATCATCCAGGCGGCTGGAGCCTGACTTAACCACAAGAATAACAAGAACCTCTACAGAGACAACACCATTTCCATAATTCCTCATTCAAACTACACATCGTCTTAAGAGCTTAAACAGCATCCTATTTCTTTCCCCTCTTTTCTCTCTCTCTTTTTTTCGCTGTGCAAAAAAGAAACGTCAGCTTTATTTTTCTTTTGTGTTTTGCTGTCGTCGTACTCAGCCCAGCGTTACCAAGCTCTTGAGCTCGATGGCATTGCCCTTGAGTTCGACTCTTTGCCCTTAAGCTCGACTCTACGGCCCTTGAGCTCGGACGTAAGGTCCTTTAACTCGACCGTCAGGACCTTGAGTTCGACGGTGAGATCCTTGAGCTCGACCGTATGTCCCTTGAGCTCGACAGTTCTATCCCTGAACTCGATAGTGTGACCCTTGAGCTCGACGGAGCGGCCCTTGAGCTCAACAGTACCATCCATGAGCTCGAATGGTGCGGCCCTTGAGCGCTATCCTCGACTTCGACCGTAGGGCTCTTGCACTCGACGGTAAGAGACCCTAAGAACTCGACGGTAGAAGACCCTGAGCTCGACAACAGGAGAACCTTGCTAATCCAGAGCCCACGGACCCCCACCGCCGCGCCCGTACCGTCGTGCTCCAGAGGTTTAACATTGCGTGACGCTTAACAAATCACAGACGTGAACGTTCGGACTCGGTGTTGGGAGGGAGGCACGACCGCTACTGCCGCGCCCTCTGCTACAGGGCAACCACGACGTTCTTATTGTGGTAAGTCTACTGCCACCCACCGCCCCGTCCCTGACAGCCCGTCGACCACTCTTCCGCCCAAAGATTGACTATGTAAATGTTGCAAAGAAAAAAAAAATGCGTCGTAAATCGCGTTCACGATCAGCTCTGGGGGAGAAGGGCTTTCACGGGTGCGCATAATGTTCCTCCTCCTCCTCGGTTCACTTGTGCGCCACCATCCGTGCAGCGGGAGAGGTCCGGTCTCTCTCTCTCTCTCTGGTGACCCCGAACCCCACACCAAAGATCGGATCAACTGTCGCCACATTCTGAGAAGCAGGCACCCAGTAACAGACGAGCGCCTCTCATCAGACAGACAGAGACACACTAAGCTTGTTACACGTACCCTCCCAATCGGAAAGGGATGAAGGGCCAAGCTTCAGAAAGGCTTTTCCCTCTGACCCGCACGGCGGCGTTCTGAACGGCCCCAACAAGGATGTATTTACGCCTTTCATCCCACCACCACAACCACTTGGGGGTGGTGGGGGGGTGTCGTCAGAAGGCGGCATTCACGTTACATCACTTAAGTTACACACACACACACACACACACACACACACACACACACACACACACTACCCGGTGTAGCACCACTTGTATCCACTTGAGGCAACAATCCCTGACAATTACTGTTCATGTGTGTAGTGTTGATAGTAATGCTTTACGGCCACTTACCATCGACAATATATATATACACATAACGTAATGACCACGCGATGCGATGGTCAATAATGATCAATGGCATCGAGGCTGTACGAGGCCGAGAGATGATAATGATGCTGATAATGGTAAGAGAGTGATGATGAGAAACGATGCTACATGATGGTCAAGTGCTTGACTGTAGCAAGCGAGTTAGGATCGTATAATACAGTCTATGGCGAGTCGTGACCACAAGCTTATATACGTAGGAGGTGAGTAAGGACCACAAACCTATATGCAGGAGATGAGTCAGAACCCCCAAAATTATAAGCAGGAGATGAATAAGGACCACAATCTCAGCAGGGATAGGCTACGTCCACAAACCGATAAGCAGGAGAGGAGTTTAAGCAGGAGAACAGTGGGGCCGCAAACTGACCACCAAAGGTATAAACAAGGTGTGCCTAGCGTGTCTGTTTCCCCACCTTGTAAACCCAGCGTAAGTATGAGTGTACACTGGAGGTCTCGTCTGTGCACATCGGTGCTTCACTCACTTCCCTTACACGAGTGTCTTGGGTGTAGGGGTGTGAGTTAGGGGTGCAGTAGGGTGGGTGTGTGGGTTGTAGGGTGAGTGTGTGGGATGTAGGGTGGGTGTGTGGGATGTAGGGTGTGTGTGTGGGATGTGGGGTGTGCGTGTGGGATGTAGGATGGAGGTGCAGGGCGTAGGGTGGGTGTGCAGGTGTAGGGTGGGGTGTAGTGAGGGTGTGTGAGGTGCAGGGTGGATCTGTGGGGTGTAAGGTGGGTGTGAGGAGTGTAAGGTGGGTGTATGGGGTGTAAGGTGGCAGTGTGGGGTGTCAGGTGGGTGTGCCGGGTATAGGGTGGGTCTGTGAGGTATCGGATAGGTGTATGGGATGAAGGGTGTGAGTGTGTGGGGTGTAGGATGCGTGTGTAGGGTGTAGTGTATGAGTGCGTAGGGTGAGTGTGAGGGGTATAGGGTGGGTCTGTAGGATATAGGAAGGGTGTTTGGGATGTGGGGTGGGCGTTTGGGGTGTAGGGTGAGTGTATGGGGTGTAGGGTGGGGCTCGTTACAGGGAAGCAAGGCCGTGGGTCGACAACCTACTTACGAAGAATAATGATATATTTTCCATGATTATTTCAAGGACGGAAAAAGAGTTTATGTTGTATTTCAATTTGAAACAAAAAGTTTTTTGGGCTGAAAGATATGGTGAACTATTACCGGCAATTTTTCATACTTTTCTCAAAAAAATATCATTTTCGTAAAAACCTCAGCATAATACATTTCATGCTGAATACGAATCTGGGGTCGAAACATTGTTTGGTGATGTTTATGACCTGCAATTAAGCCGTAAATGATTACTATTTTTTAACATATTTTGATCATGTCCTTATTTAATGGGGATGTATTGGCTGGCGGAAGCATTATAAAATATTTTCCATGATTATTTCAAGTATAGAAGAGTTTGATGATGATATATTTCAATTTTGAAACAAAAAGTTTTTTTGGGACTGAAAAATGCCCGGGTCAATTTTTGGTACTTTTCTAAAGAGAAAAAAAAATTAATATTCGTAAAAACCTTAGCCTAAGGGTAAGGGTTGGGGGAGGCAAGCTCGGAGCGGACAGTGGGGATAATACAAACACACGGGAGGGTGACAGGTTGGGTGGGAGGGAGCCATGGGATACAGAGGGTGAGGCCTCGTCCCGTCAGAAAACGGACGGCACCGTGTTTATGGCACCGAGTATCAAAACCGTACATCTTTAATCTCGTATCGATACATCTCGCCTCTGCTTCAAACTACCTCTGTTGTGATCCACCGCCTTCCATTTCTCCCTCTCAACAACATCCAAACTATCTCTCTCTCTCTCTCTCTCTCTCTCTCTCTCTCTCTCTCTCTCTCTCTCTCTCTCTCTCTCTCTCTCCTCGTCAACTCAAACCTCAGTTTTTTTCCTAGTTCTTTCAGCTTTCCTGACCTTAGAGAACTCTGAGCTCTTCGTCTTCTGCGCTACATCTTCCTAGTCATGGCGTCGCCATTCTTCCATCACTCGCCTTTTTTCATTCATCATCTTCTCTCCCCTCCTTCCCTGTTTGTATCTGCTTCTTGTCTCCTTCTCCTCCTCCTCTCCCCTATCTGTCTCCTTCATCCATCCTGTCCTAGCCTTCATCCCCAGGACAAATCCACTTGCAATGAGCTGTTCTATTCTGGACTTTAAAAAATGATCCATGATGAAGATAAATTAGAAGGAATTCAGAAAGGAGCAACCAAACCAAATCCTTTCAAAAATAAATGAGCTTTGTGAAGAAAAAGATCTTAAGATTATTCTCAGAAACGTTCGAAATACTGAATAATTTCGACAACGCGGATATTTCTTAGCGTCATATTGAGGTTCAACGACCAGGAACACAAAAGTGTGAAGCTAAAAGGCAGATGTTAAAGAAACTTGGGCAAGCATTTTTCATCTGCGGGGTCGTAGAGAACCGGAAAAAAAAAATTGTCAGCAGATGTAGTAAATGCGAACACTATCAGTATCTTTAAGGCAAAACTATACAAAAATTTCAGTATTATCTACTGTCAGTAGAAACGTCTAAGTCAAAACGGAACAGAATATTTATCTTTTTCCTTCTTGTTCCACAGCTGAGCCTCCTCCAAGGAAAAGCCCAGTGCAGCAAGGAACGTGTCCCGGTCACACTTTCCTACAAAACTTCCATGGCACTAAACCCTCCCCCCCATACTACTTGGCGGTCCTCCTCAGCTTCTCGAATGTTCCGAGCCGGAAGTGGTGGTGGCTTGGGGAAGTGTCATCTCATCTACAATTCTGCTTCTACCGCAAAACAAGATTATGACCATCTCGGGTAAGCTGGCCGTAGACCATCATGGTTGTCTCCTCTTTATCTGCCCCTTCGATGCACTTCCCCTCACTCTCCTGGGCACAAGGCTCTGCCAGCAGCCACCCACCTCAGGTTCCCTGGCCACCAGCAGTTCCTCCCACCCTCCTGGGTACAAGGGCCTGCCTGCAACCACCCGCCCACCTCAGGTTACCAGCCTCCATGAGGGGGGAAAAAAACGGTTCAGCTGTTCCTTCCATCCGGCTGTAACATCGCAGCTGAACATATTCCTCTGAAGGACGACGTACGCCTCGGGCCTCCTCCGCAGGGGTGATGGTGTCAATCATGTGACCAGTGACCTGGCAGGGGAGGCAGATCAGCGAGGGACGGATGGAGGGTCGTGGAGGAGGCACAGCGAGAGAGGGATGGAGGGTCGTGGAGGAGGCACAGCGAGGGACGGATGGAGGGTCGTGGAGGAGGCACAGCGAGAGAGGGATGGAGGGTCGTGGAGGAGGCACAGCGAGGGACGGATGGAGGGTCGTGGAGGAGGCACAGCGAGAGAGGGATGGAGGGTCGTGGAGGAGGCACAGCGAGGGACGGATGGAGGGTCGTGGAGGAGGCACAGCGAGAGAGGGATGGAGGGTCGTGGAGGAGGCACAGCGAGGGACGGATGGAGGGTCGTGGAGGAGGCACAGCGAGGGACGGATGGAAGGTCGTGGAGGAGGCACAGCGAGAGAGGGATGGAGGGTCGTGGAGGCAGAGCAGCGAGAGAGGGATGGAGGGTCGTGAAGGCAGAGCAGCGAGTGGGGGATGAGGGTCGTGGAGGCAGAGCAGCCAGTGGGGGATGAGGGTCGTGAAGGCAGAGCAGCCAGAGAGGAATGGAGGGTCGTGAAGGCAGAGCAGCGAGTGGGGGATGAGGGTCGTGAAGGCAGAGCAGCCAGAGAGGAATGGAGGGTCGTGAAGGCAGAGCAGCGAGTGGAGGATGAGGGTCGTGGAGGCAGAGCAGCCAGAGAGGAATGGAGGGTCGTGAAGGCAGGGCAGAGAAAGGGATGCATGGTCGTAAAGGAGGAACAGCGAGAGAAGGATGGAGGGTCATGGAATCAGAGCAGCGAGGGAAAGATGGAGGGTAATAGAGGCAGAGCAGCTACAGGGGGATGGAGGGTCGTGGAGACTGGGTTGCGAGAGAGGGATGGATGGTCGTATAGGCAGAGAAGCGAGGGAGGGATGGAGGGCAGTGGAGGCAGAGCGCTGCTTCATCCATCACGCTAACCCTCATATCCATATCAGGGCAAACGTGACCGACTACTGGTGTCAGAACTCTCTCTCTCTCTCTCTCTCTCTCTCTCTCTCTCTCTCTCTCTCTCTCTGCCACCCTCCTCTCTGCCACACATTGTGGCTGACCCTCAGTATGGCCGGGGGTCATCAACCCGGACGTTGTGGCGCCGGGGTCTGCTGACGCCGCCATCCGCGGCCATGGTGGTGGCCCAAGGGCAGGAGGTGGCCACGGTGGCCGCCCTGAGGCAGGGGGGACACCCAGGATGGCCTCGGTTGGAGCAGAGGGGGGGGGGGGCGACAAATGGGGAAGGTTGCGGTGGGAAGAACGACACAAGGGAGGACAGAAGAAGGAATGAGTACAAGGACAGGGAGGAAGGACCGGGAGGCTGCTGTGACCGAGGAAGGAAGGAAGGAAGGACGAGGAGACAAGAGAACAGCCAGGAGGATAAACAGACAGACAGGCGAAAGACAAAGAATAAAACACGATGGCTATAGGACCACAATAATGAAGAACAGGGAAGAAGGTTGTAGTGGACGAAATAACTAAAGAAAGGATTATCATGGAAGGGTTAGTCGGGTTTTTTTTTTTTTCAAACTTTCAAACTTTTCTTTAGTTCAAGACACAAAGACAAGGGATGTCTCTGTGATCGTGTGGGTGGAGGACACATGACCAGGGGGTAGGTAAGGGGACACATGAAGGGAGGGGTGGAGGAGGCTGTCGGCAACAGGTATTAACGACGACTGTCGATGGGAGTGACAGTAGCCAACAGACGTTAATGAGAGGCGAGGTCCCGCTGGGGTGGACGAAGTGGAGAGGACGAGCTTCTAAAGGGAGAGGACCATGGGAGGGACAATCTACGAAGAAGACAGGCACTCGGAACACTTGACCCTCCCGACCCTGGACTGCGTACGACAGTTCGGCGACGAAGCCGCCAGCACCATTCTTCCCCACCGTCCGTCCGCATGAGATCCCTCGTCCCTCAGGTTGCAGGTCGGAGCCACAGGCGCACCGAGCCCACCCAAGCTCGTGCAGAGGAGCCCTCCCGAGCTCGTACCGAGACTGATGGAAAGGGGAAGAACTGAGGGTATCATAATGTAAGGAGTTAAAGTGCAGACGAAGGGAGAGGGGGGAAAAGAAAGTACCTACCAGTCTACAAGTGCCTAAGACGAGATTTGGCTAGAAAATCGGGGAGAAAGTAGCGCTCAGAGAGAGAGAGAGAGAGAGAGAGAGAGAGAGAGAGAGAGAGAGAGAGAGAGAGAGAGAGAGAGAGAGAGAGAGAGAGAGAGAATGAATGACGAGCGCGTTATGTATGCAGGGACCAGACGACTGGCGAGCCCTACACCACGGCCTCTCGTATCCATGATACATTACCCCAAGCGTCATCGTACATTACACAGACGTCGTCGTTACAAGCTACGGCAACCCTCATGAGTGATGGTGTCTACTCTGGCGTCAACTTGACGTAAATCGTAAGCTTCATGGTAACTATTTACGAGAGTAAAATGTCTAATGTATTCTAGAGTTTATATATATATATATATATATATATATATATATATATATATATATATATATATATATATATATATATATATATATATATATATATATCCGAAGTTAGCGAAGTAACGCCAGAAACAGACGAAAAAATAGCCTCATCGGCTCACACCCAAGCTGGTGCAGGGGGTCCAGCAGCAGCAGTAGATAAGGCACATCATAAACAAGCAGCAGCAGCCGGCACCACCACCACCCTCGTGAGGCTGGGTACGACCGGACCAGAGATGCTGGCTGGCCACATGTGTTTCAGTTTTGCATAAAACTTTAATTACAGCGGTGACCTTTGTGATCCTGTTTCTTTTCCTCCCAGGGAGAAGATATCTTGTCGGGGAGGGGAGCGGGAGAGAGAGGGAGCGGTGCGCGCAGTGGGGTACACTGTGGATCCTTGTTAGCGCATGAATGGTGATAAGAGGGGAAGCTGATGCGAGGGAAGGGACGCGGAATATTATGACAGGCTGGTGTGTGTGTGTGTGTGTGTGTGTGTGTGTGTGTGTGTGGAGCGGGCAGGCAGGCCAGGCGCTACTCACAACACACGGGGCAGAGGGCGGCTGGTCTCCACAACACACACACATTTAACATCCATCCCAAGAAACGTCCTTTTTCTCGAGTCTGAAGTTTTCTAATTCAGGGCTCTTTTAAAATCTACATCCTTCCAGCTATCCGGGATCTGGTAATTCAAGGCAGTTTATATATATATATATATATATATATATATATATATATATATATATATATATATATATATATATATATATATTCATTCATTTCGGAGTGTTGGAAACCAGAATCAAGTCGTAGGTCTAATTCTACATCTTCGCGTCTACGATTTGCTTTCTTTTTTCCTGTTACCGGGTCGTTAGATCCGAGTTCGACAACACGGCACTACGATGCGACCTTTTGCATTTGATACCTTAAGACATGAAGTTGACCCCCTGATGGTCAGGTCAAAGGTTACGCTCTCTTAAGAGGGGGATGCATCACGGTGTTGAAAGGTTGCTCAAAAGTCATGCCTTCGTGCTCACGGGTCGTCCTCAAAGACTCGTTCGTCTTGAAGGATCGAAGTTTGTGCTCGTGGGTCGTCGTACCGTCGTCCTGAAGGGGTCAACCCTAATCCTCATTTTTCCCCCCCCACGCTCCGGTGTACCACAGGCTAGTGTTACTTCCTAATGCTGCCTCTAAAAAAAAAAAAATAATAATAATCCTCGGGTCATCATGTGAGTGTGGGGGGTTGCTGCCTCTAATCCCAAGCTCTTTGTCTAATCCTTATTTGGTTTTGTTATCCCAATCATCGACAGAAACAATCACAGAACTGCAAACATTAACACCAATCTCAAGTTATCACTCCCACACACACACAAACACACACACACACACCCACACACACACAAACACACACACACACACACACACACACACACACACACATAAAGTGCAAAGCTATATATATATATATATATATATATATATATATGAACTCAGATCTGTTGTATGTCAACTACTGTATAACTGTAGCTATTCATCATTGACTGGTCAACCAAGTGTATAATGTATACGATATACTGTAAACATCCCTGTATGTCTGCCACAGTATCTATCAAGATGTACCTCATCCATATCCTTATCCAAAGTGTGGAAATATGCAGCTCACCCTAACAAAGAGCTAGTGAAATAGTAACTATAACAACCTACTTATTCTGTATTATCTGTCATACCTCGACGGTGTATTTCCAGCTGAATGGCTGCCTAAATCCGATAACCCGGTTTTCTTTTTTTATCATCATCAACACTGCACCTATATATCTGCACCATCTGGTCTTCCTCTTCATCCGCCCCACAAGCGATTCCTAGAAAAGATGCTGATAAGTCTTGCAATAACATCCTCTGTCCCTCTTACACCACCACTTTCAAATGCGCTGGTTCTAACTCCCTCCAGCCATCAGCTGGTCTATACCCTACGACTTCCAACTGCACCACTCTCGCCACCGATACCTCCCTCCTGCCGCCTGAGATCCCTCGTCCGTAAATTGAACTTTGGCGCCACGATTGCAACGAACTCGTGAGAAAACGTTCTATTGGCCACAAAAATAATATCCCTATCCCAATCACTGTAACGTTTTCTTTAGTGCTTGAGACGGTCTTCTTCACACACCCATTTCTATCCCATCTCTCGTACGTATATTCTCTATATGTGTTTTGCCTTTCACTGCAGCTAATTCAGTAAATGATTATAATCACTATCATTATCAGTATTATTTTCATTATAATCTATATATACTTCATGATAAACGTAACTTTCATTACAAGGACACAACCAATTATAAACATACAAACATCAACAGCTTCCAATTCCTTCTCTGTGATACACTGGCTAGGTTTTTTGGCAAGGAACACTACTACTACTATTATCAGAGGTTCATAATCTAATCACGAAAACATATACAGAGTGTATGATCCCTGTAGAACTGCCAGTGACTGGTCACATCTGCCGCTATCCCGCCAGACCTTCACTACTTCCTCGTTCGTCGCTACAGCGTCGTAAAACCTTTCTTCGTGCAAGTTCGTAAATCATTACATAAACAAAATAAAACGCGAAAATGGTACGTCATAAAGCGTTACACAAATAGGCTAAATGTAAAATGCTGGACCGATGGCAAGCTGAATAAATATGTAAAATGCCAGAAGTGACGGTCCTGTCCCCCCCCAACTCTCTCTCTCTCTCTCTCTCTCTCTCTCTCTCTCTCTCTCTCTCTCTCTCTCTCTCTCAGATCAACAACATCGTTCCAATTCACTCTATTCCTTGCACGCCTTTCACCCTCCTGCATTTTCAGGCCCCGAGACCTGAACACGCACGAGGGAGTAACACATACAAGGGACAGAATGAATTAGAAGTATAGAGGGGTCGGCGTGCTGTCAAGGGAGTGAACTAGGGCATGTGAAGCGGTCAGTGGGGTCGGTGGATTACACATGGCAGCAAGAGAATGGACGAGAGCGAATGAGGCATTTTCTTTTTCCAAGTGTTTCTGGTGCTACCTCGCTTACACGTGAAACAGCGATAATATATATATATATATATATATATATATATATATATATATATATATATATATATATATATATATATATATATCGTTCGGGACGGGTACTCCATCATCATCACCCAGATAACACCAGCGATAAAATCCCAGTAAATGAGCTTTGGTGCGTGAGAAGCTGCAGCAGCAGCAGCCAACATGAGCAGTGTTGCCCCCCCCCCCCCTCCCCTTAGCAGGAGCGCCCTGAGCAGGCAGAGCAGCAGGATAAAAAGCGTCAGGGTAAGGTGACACTGGTGGTTCACATGGTGGCAGCTGGTGTGTGTGTGTGTGAGGGACAGATGTACACGGCGGAGGAGCTCCCAACAGCACAGCCTTGGCCTCGTTTCCCCGCAGGGGGGCGCCGCTGTGCCCCATGCCCTGCCGGCCACTCCCTCCTCGCAAAAGAGAGCATTCCCCGGCCAGCCCCTCCCCTACGAGGCAGCCACCACCGCCTACGCCCCCAACCCCTCTTCCGGAACCCAACACAAGACGTCATTTCCAAGACGAGATACGTTCCTCAGCATCGCCATGTCCGACGTTTCCCGAGAAACACACGCAGATGAGAGAGACACACATCAGAGTGATCGTTCACTGGACGTGATCAATAACGTATTCATCGCCTCCGCCCGCTCGCTCTCGGTGTCAACACACCAAATCAGCGAAAATAAACTCTACCAAACATGCGCGTTCGGGCCACTGTGATCGAATCCATGTACAACACTGCCACTCGGTTTTTATTAAAGCACGGCGACGTGACAGGTGCAATTAGGCAAGAGTTATATTGTGTCGATTCATCTGCGTAAGCTGTGTGGAGGTGGGAGTGTTTGGTGATGGGGTGGATGTGCGAGAGCCTCTGATTGGTCGGGTCCAGCTGGTGTATCAGTTGATCGCCTCATAACAACGTTGTGATTGGCTGCCGGAGATAAATTCATGTCGATGACGCACTCCCACTCGACTCATTACCAGGGGTCTTCCTGCCCCTGGGTCTGCTGACTGACCCCCCTCGTGGTAATTACTTGAAACCGTGGCTGGCGAGGAGGGAGGGAGTGAGGGTAGGCAGGGATGACAGGATCAAAGGCCTCCCACCCCAGGCAGGCAGCCAGCCTACAGTACACTATGCCGTCCGTGCCCCGGGGTTGGGCTGTGGGGGACGCCGTCCTGGCCGGTACCACCCCACTACCCCCTTTCCCAGCAGAACAATGGGTCAAACAGACTCTCGGACGTGATGTGTTCGTCCTCTTGTGTTTGAACGCCTCCCGCAGCCATTGTCTTCAACACACACACACACACACACACACACACACACACACACACTTACTCCAGAACATGTCCCCATGACCCTCGAATATTTTTCCTCAATGATGACTCTTCGACTACCGACCCTTCCATCCATCCACTGGCCACAACATCGATCAACCCCTAGAGCCACCTACTCCCTAGATCCCCTCTAAGCTAGACCTGCAGTCCTGCCCCACCGGCTCCGCCTGTGGCTAACAGAGTCTTACACACAGACACAGTTTCGCCGAAGAAGCCAAGTCTGGGTACTCCACAAGAACCCACGTGCCCTCACACCATAAACGAGGCCCTAATCGCCATACGATCACCTGGTAATGGCCCGACACCCATCAAGCCCTCCTGATCGCCATTTAATGGGTGAGGCTGAGCCGGAAACACAAACCCATAAAGGATGGAAGATCAACACGGGTTCACGACCAACCACATCATCCTAAACGCCTCTTGACTGTGGGCGATTTCACCGAGTAGAAACATCCATCCCAACTGTGAGTCATCATCATTCACAGCTTTATATAGAGGTTCCCTCATAGGCAAGCCTTCCTCAGTCAATATGTGGTCATCATACAGATCAAGTTTGGGGAAGATCCTTTCCCTGAAGCAATATTTCCCTTCTTCGCCGTGCGGTCACGCACGTCCTAAGTTTATTATGGCGTCGTGTGATGCCATCTTTCCCCAAGTGAGAGATGATTAACCGATTGGCTTACGAAGGCATCTGAATATGGGCAAACCTTCCCTGCCTCGAGTCCTGGCCGGCAAGTGTTGGTGAACCTGGACAGAAAAAAACCTTGGCTTTAGCACTGTGCAAATAGTCTAACGTCGAGTCATTCTTCAGGCAGGACCTCGCTCCCTGCAGGTACACACACACACACACACACACACACACCAGGACCACCGAGACACAGCTCCACCTCCAAGCAGCAGCCTAGTGGAGGCGTCGTCCGCCTCCCAGACTGAACACCGTCTAGAAGTCTCCAGCGGGGTAGGTGGCCAAACCCGGAGGCTAGCTCGGCTACCGTAGGAGACCTTCAAGGCAACTTCAGTTTCCAGACTTTTACATAACCTCTCGCCATATTTGTACCCAGGTTACGGCCAGCCTCGGTCTTGCTGTGAAGTAATGGAAATCCTGGCTGCATGAAAGAGTCGTTTGAATAAATATATTCCATAAGTTGGCTTTACTGCGGTAGCTGTGGCTTCTGGGGTGGTCAGATGTGCGTGTCTCTCATTGTGTGTGTGTGTCACATCTACACCTACGCAAGTCCACGGGCCCACACCCACACCCTCCTGACCACACAAGACCACAGGCCCAAACCCACACCCTCCTGACCACACAAGTCCACTCAAACATTATGAACCATTAGAGAGAAAGGCCCCCACGTACCCCCACTGCTGTCCTCATCAGCAAACACGTCAACCCCTCGACATATATGGCAACGAATAAATCCATGTCATAAACTCATCCTTCCACACTGACACAGATACACAAACCTACCCAACCCCCTAATACGGCTTTCAAAACTTTCCTCGAGAGCTGTAATAGCCTAATGCTAATGTTAATAACACCTTGTACGTCCTCTAACGAGGCAATGAGCTAAGAAATGACCTCACTACGGTACACACGAAGCCAACACCACCTTATAAGAACCAGCTGTTAAAACCGATGATCGTGTACAAGGTACCAGAGCTTCATACAGTGTATGACCAGCAAACCGTCTATAATAAACCATGAGCTAAGGTCTGGTAACCTTTGAGGGCACAAGTAAGAAGAAGCAACGGCTGTGGAATATAATATACCTCAGAATAGTGCGATATATATATATATAAATGTGTGTATATATATATATATATATATATATATATATATATATATATTCCCTGGGGATAGGGGAGAAAGAATACTTCCCACGTATTCCCTGCGTGTCGTAGAAGGCGACTAAAAGGGAAGGGAGCGGGGGGCTGGAAATCCTCCCCTCTCTTTTTTTTTTTTTTTTTTCCAAAAGGAACAGAGAAGAGGGCCAGGTGAGGATATTCCCTCAAAGGCCCAGTCCTCTGTTCTTAACGCTACCTCGCTATCGCGGGAAATGGCGAATAGTATGAAAAAAAAAAAAATATATATATATACACGAATCCGACCCATGCATGTGTTCCTGCGCGTCTAAGGCGACTAAAAGGTGCGGGATCAATCTCAACTTACTTCAAGTCTTTGGTTTTATCTAATTATAGGCGAAACGGAGGGGAAACGGGGAATTCGCAGTCCCCACCTACTGTATCATTACTTTCTAAAGTTTGGAACACAGGAGAGATTACGATAGCAGAAACACAGGACAAAGTTGAGACAGTAAGAACACAGGACAGACCTGAGACAGTAGGAACACAGATGACAGACCCGAGACAGTAGGAACACAGATGACAGACTTCAGATAAAGAGTTTTTCTTGAAGGTTCAATTACTCGATGTTAGCCTGCGTTCCACTCCGCATGAGGCAATGTACTTTTCTCCCAAGAGAATTGCTAACATCTGGCATGGTCCTGTCAACAACAGTAGTTGAGAGCAACACCATAATTACGCTAATAAAAATAAACATGAATACATCACTTCATGTTCTTGGTTAATTTGCTTTTCCACGCTCGCCTCCCTAAGCTCTGGATTTCTGGTGGTCTAATACGGGATCAAGTATAGTATTTGATACAGTGGGCTGCTGCTGACGACACGACGTGGTAAAGAAACACATACACCCAATCATACTTATCTTTAACTTATTATGGAACGTACTTAAGTCTAATTGAGATGTAATCTCAGGCACAAAACACATCAAATATAATGCTACGAGGATTACATGCTGCTTGAGGTACGTACATGTGTACGAGTATAAATAATATCCTGCTCAAGAACCCAACACATTCTGATGTAGATTGTTTTGTACCACTAGGCTTTCATCTTGCGTATCTAGTATCATTCATTAACTAGGCTTTTGCGTATCTATTATCATTCATTAACTAGGGTTTTGCGTATCTATTATCATTCATTAACTAGGCTTTTGCGTATCTATTATCATTCATTAACTAGGCTTTTGCGTATCTATTATCATTCATTAACTAGGGTTTCGCGTATCTATTATCATTCATTTACTAGGCTTTCATCTTGCATACCTATTATCATATCATACACTGAAATAATTTCATTAACTAGGCTTTCATCTAGCATATTATATCATTATACAGTGAAATTATTTTATCATTAACAAGGCTTTTATCTTGCATATCTAGTATCATTATACACTGAAATTATTTCACTTTTTGGGCCGGCCATGTTATTCACTCTCATAGCATTTAGCATTGACAGTATATCTTCATCTTTTATTTCAATATGTTGCACAACATTCGCCCTTCCTTGCAATGGAACTGGATTTGGGGGTGCTGGCTGCTCTCTCTCTCTCTCTCTCTCTCTCTCTCTCTCTCTCTATATATATATATATATATATATATATATATATATATATATATATATATATATATATATATATGTGTGTGTGTGTGTGTGTGTGTGTGTGTACATATATTACTTCGAACACTACAATTTAGGTATATTTCAAGTATAAGAGAAAAAAGAAGCGATGTCTTAGCACGGTACTCTAATCACACAAAAGTGTAATATCAAACAATAACTTGTGGGCAATATGAGAGCCGTTGTTATCAAAACTCTCATGAAGCAGCGCCATGAAGGAATATCATCCTAGTCGACAACATTTCCCAGCTTTAAGCGAACGTTTACGTAAACCATCCCAACAGCTGGACATTATGCATTCAAACGACTTTTTACCGAGACAAAACATTCATGGCTGAACCCCCAGTCGTATTGTCGACCACCACTCATCTCCCTGCGCGATAACTTGAACCCCTCCCCCCTCCTGGCATAGCCTAGTCTCGGGCGCGCTTAGGCGGTGGGGAGGGAGGTGATCTCCCACGACACCATCACACATCCACACTAACGTCCCTGTGAAAATAACACCGACACTACAACACATGACTTCGCCCGCGGAGCGTCCGTCACACCTCCTCCATTACTGGTCGGGTTACAAGCCCAAAACTGGACGAACATTACTGATGCAATTTCTACAACGGACCGGTTTCATATCTCATCATCAATCACAGCTATAATAATAATAATAATAATAATAAGGCACTGGTAACATCATCAAGCCCTCGCTCATATTTAAGCGAGTCAAACTGAATACACACACACACTATGTTTACTCTCGAATTTCTCCGAAAGTAAAACCCCGTCAACCCCATACTGTACGAATTATACTTAAGTTTTGTATTAGACAAGTGTTGGTACCTACGTTACTAGCAGTATCAGTTACTATCCTATAATTATGTATCATGTATTTTATGTATCCTAGACCTCCCTCCTACTCTTTGGGTCCCCGGGCCCCACCCGTCACCCCTCGTATGTCCATGTACTGTACTCACTGTACGTTCTATACTTGCCTCCACCTACCCCTAGCCAAGTACACTTCACTCATACTACCACTGAAATACTCAATGTACATCATGTATATCTAGACGATAAATACGAAATATATATATATATATATATATATATATATATATATATATATATATATATATATATATATATATATATATATATATTTCCTTGCGCTACCTCGCAAACGCGGGAGACAGCGGCATAAAAAAAAGCAAAAAAAAAAAAAAAATATATATATATATATATATATATATATATATATATATATATATATATATATATATATATTCCTATGAGTCCACGGGGAACCCGTGGACTCATAACAATATCTTGATCACGCGCAAAATTGTGATCCTTTCCAATATATATATATATATATATATATATATATATATATATATATATATTCCTAAGAGTCCACTGGGAAAATAAAACACGATAAGTTCCAAAGTGCAATTTTGCGTAATAATCACACCATCAGGGGAGACACAAATGAGAAATATACATCGAAGAGACGAAGCTAGGACGCCAATTGGTAAACATGTGATTGTCCAAAACAATATCGAAGTCCGTCACCTTAGCAGGAGGCAAGGAAAGTTAGTATCATCACTTGACCACCCGACCTGCTATGGTGTGGACACCACCATTACAACCGCCTCACCAACATGACTGTATACAGTGACACAAGACACAGGTGAGCACGAGGCACGTTACTGAAGGTGTCCTACTGGTGCTGCCACATCGTACATCCATGGACGATGGATCAGATCCTAAGTCAAATGGTATTACGGTGTACAAATCATCAGGCTTATGAATTTCATGGGGTTTGCAGAGCCAGGGTACAGAGGAATGAGAACATCCCGTCGCTTATGAATTTCATGGGGGTTGCAGAGCCAGGGTATAGAGGAATGAGAACATCCCGTCGCTGACAAATTGGCGAGGTTGATAAAAGAGGTACTGGAGTATGTGGGGGTGTACCGTATGTTTGTGCGTGTGGTACGCCACATACCGTACAGCCAGTTCTATATCTTAACCAGCATCACCGTCTTGCATCCCACACATATCTGTGTACCCCAGCCTGATCCTGGCTGTTGCAATAACCAAGTTGTTTACATTTCATTTTCTGCTTACCATAAGAGTTGTCAGCAGGACAGCGCCTGCCATAATGCTTGATGCGAGACGCTACATGCAGGCTCAGTCACCGCGCCCGAGTGGCGTTAATTCTACAGGCTTGGGACACGCCCTCCAACCCGTTCGGCCATGCTATCATCATGATAATATTACGCTATGTTATGATGCTCTCTACATAACACTGTCTACTTAAAACTTCTAAAGGAAAAAGGACTTTATATATCTATCTATCTATCTATATATATATATATATATATATATATATATATATATATATATATATATATACACTTCCAACTCTCTCTCTCTCTCTCGTACCGGATTCAGTAAGAAATAACCAATCAGAAAACATTCTGATGTTCACCGAAGTTTATCTTCAAAGAAAATGGTCACAGAAATCCAAGGATACATTAGATAGTTAGATAAGGTTTACAAAAATAAACGATTTTCGACTTAAAGTCTCTCCTTCCCATTCTCGGAGAACGTGACTGCCTTCGTCTCCACAACCCTCAGAACACGGCAATAATAACCTCCACAGCACTGGCTGACCACCAGGACCCATCTGTTCCTACACACCCTCATGAAGTACCATCAGCTTCTCCTCCAGCCTCACACAACGCTGTCCAGCTGCCGCCCACGCCACAATAAAGGCGTGACTACTCTGCCACAATAAAGGAGTGACTGCACTGCCACAATAAAGGAGTGACTGCTCTGCAAGTCAGTTATCACGAAAATGTTACACTGAAGAAAACGGAGACCCAGGGGAGACCACGACAAAAACCACTGATTGGTAAGGTCCGGCCATCTGGTGGACCAATCGCTGCCTCCCACAAGCACTCACTGGCAACACCTGTTAGGTTTATTATGTAATCAACTCCTACATACATCCCACTTGTGGTTCTTATATGTTTAGCATTATCCTCGCTTCCACTCACATGCCAGATGTAGGCTTTCGTATGCAAGTGCTAGGACAAGATTCTGGCCAAGAACACTTTTGATCAACTTTCACTTCTTGCCAAACGATGACTTGACCAACTCTTTCACAAACTGACGCAGTAAATAACAAACTGCGTAAGTCGGTATGGAAATAAGAGGCAAGCAAACAGTCGAAGCTGAGCAGAGAACATCAGCATGGGAAAAAAAGTCTTGTTACAGAGGGGAGGAGCAGAGAGAGGCGCTGAAGGTACAAGGTCACTTGGGAGCAATGACTGCTTCAGCCAAGGACTGTAAGCCTGTCATACGCTGCAGGTGACTGGGGAGTGTGTTGTCCAGGGACTGTGTGAGGCTGTCACACTTTACAGGTGACTGGGGAGTGTGTCCAGGGACTGTGTGAGGCTGTCACACTCTGCAGGTGACTGGGGAATGTGTTGTCCAGGGACTGTGTGAGGCTGTCACACTTTACAGGTGACTGGGGAGTGTGTTGTCCACGGACTGTGTGAGGCTGTCACACTCTGCAGGTGACTGGGGAATGTGTTGTCCAGGGACTGTGTGAGGCTGTCACATGCTGTAGGTGACTGGGGAGTGTGTTGTCCAGGGACTGTGCGTGGCTCTCACACCATGCAAGAGGGGCGTGTGTCTGTGAATTGAATAGCGAATGTAGACGTTCTTTTCTCGAGTTTGAAAAACATTTACTTACAAATTTCATGATTTCTCTGATGGTGTGGGTGAAGGACAGACGAACGAGGGTAAAAAAGCTGAGGCGAGCACAGAGCGTACAGTGAGTACAATACATCCACACAAGAGAGTGACTGGTGGGCCAGCTGAGACCAATGTGCCACAGTGAGCATGTTGTTCAGTACTGACGTTACATGCAAACAGCTTCTGCGATACTGAAGTTTCTGAGGAAGATTAATACTATTAATCTTATCGTACAAACACATTTCTTTCGTGCATGTATTTGCCTGACGTTCTCCCATTGTGAGTGAGAACAGTGTTCACGATACGAAAGTCAAGCGACCATTTTGAGGTCACCAGTCAATTACCATGGGGGTTAGGTCAACACGCCGGCTGTGGCGGGTGGGGGGTTGGATCAAGTGGTCATTATGTAGGCAACAGAGCCTCTCAAACGGTATTGACCCCTTGAGTACGAACCTCGAGCATCACAGTACAGCCCTTGGATATGATGGCCTGGTATCTCGTAAGACACTTAGGGGTTACGGCCAAGGGTCACGCCGTCACACCTAAAGGTCGTGCCGTGTTGCCCAGGGGGTCGCTACGTTGTGCTTAAAGAGGGTATGGTGGATCCCAAAGCGTCCAGAATATTTCTACATCATGTAAACATGTCTCATCTACATCTAGTGAGTGGCGCTACATGCGAGTCCAGCAGGAATATATATATATATATATATATATATATATATATATATATATATATATATATATATATATATATACCAAACCTTTCGTGGTACGTAGCCTATGAGGACCTCTTGTCTTATTCCCACCCGATACATCTGAACACTTTTCAACCATCTGTTGGCCCCCAGTCCTTAGTGGCATGTCGAAATTACACCAATCAGAAGGGGCGATCTTAGACTGCAGCAATCTTGTCGATGAGGTGAGCAAATAGCGAGTCACTGGATGTGTAAATGGATACCTCGATCTATCACATGAAAGAACAACACGTCATTCCGCACCAAACATGTAAACAAATACACAAATCCAAATGGCATGCGAGTATGGCCACACACAAGGGCTGCCTGTCTGCTTGGCCGCCGCTCCACCAAGGTCCCCCCTCCATTCATCCAACCGTAAGAACCTACCCCTCCAAACACCCCCACTCAACCAACCATGCAAACTACCCCTCGAGACAAACCACCCCCCACTCAAACCAACCACAGAGACTACCCCCTCGACACCCCGACTCAACCAACCACAGAAACTAAAACCCTAAAGACATCACTACTCAACCAACCACAGATACTACCACCTCAAGACCCCACCCCGCCCCCCACTCGACCAACTATAGGGACTATCCCCTCATTACACCCCTACACAACCAAAGAAATTAACCACCAAACACATTCCTCTCAACCAAACGTAGAAATCACCCCCTCAAGAAACCTCCAGTCAAACAACCACTAGACAGCATCTCTCTCAAACATCTCTACTCAACCAGCTATTTATATTTTCTTGACAAGTTAAAATAATTCTTTTTTTTTTTTACCAGAGAACTTAGTCGTGGGCCAGTCAGGCGTCCTGTTGTCTGTCTTTCTCATGTAAACCACTATAATCTACCCCTTCCAAACTATCCCCACGCAAATACCAGAGGAACTAGCCTACATCCCACCAGACTCTCCCACTCAACCGACCATCAGCAACTACCCTCCACCACAGACTCCCTCTCAAACAACCGCCTGACACTACCCACTGAACCAACCCACTAAAAACTACCCCCTTCGAAAGCTCTTACCCCTCCTCTAACTACCATACACCATAGACTCCCACACACACACACACACCCAACCAGCAAAAAATACTCTCCCCCCCAACTAAACCAACCACCAAAAACTAGCAGCAACATTCTCCCCATCCCCCAGCTTAGCATGTCCCCCCCAAAGACATCACCAGTAATGTCAAGTTCCCCACCGCTCATCTAATGTAAGAGAAAACCTCCTTTTCCATTATGGCCAAGACTTGTGTGTGTGTGTGTACTACACCCATATGGCAGCTATTTACACCGTCCTCCTCTAGCTTTATGGTGTTTGTGTCTCCGTCTCTCTCTGTAGGTTAAATATCTTCATGTAAGGTAAAGTAAGTATTCTTGGTGACGACGAAATGATATTTCTGGACTGAATTAAATACGTTTGGTTGCAGGGAACACTTGAACCTCTTGGGCATGATTATACGACCCTTAATCACGACGGTACGATCCATGAGCACGACGGTACGATCCTTGAGCACGACAGTACGACCCTTGAGCACGACGGTAGGACCCTTGAGCACGACGGTACGACCCTTGAGCCCAACGGTACGACCCTTGCGTGTGACGACCTAGCCTCTGACCCGGCCCTTAAGCGTCGAGTAAAAGGCAGGCTATTACATCGTTGTGCTCATCACGGGCCGAACCAATCAACAGCTGAGGAAAACAGTAAAGTCATAATGAGATGTGTGACCCGGCCACCTCGAGACGACACCACGACCACCACAGCTGCCGTGGTACCACGTTCCCAGGGACTCAAGAGTTATTGCCACCACCACCAGGACGAGGTTGGACGAGGAGGGCGGCGAAGTGAAGACACAAGAGACAGAAGTTGAAGAGGGGAGACAGAGGATAACAGTGTAAAATTATAGCATAAGTTTACTGTAGGGTGTGAGTGGCATGCATCGATCCTTATTCAGTATATACACCCAGCATGCTGAGGGGAAGTCCCTCTTTATTCATCAACCCCCAAATTAACAATGCTCCCTCCCTACCCAAGACCAGCAATACCCTTACCCCAGCTAACACCCCCCCACAACCTTACCCACTGACCTCCCACTTTCCCAGCGGAGCACAACCACTACCCATACTCTAATCAACATACCGCACAACTATCTCGTCGTGGACGTCACGTTAACAATGGCCAGACCTTCAAGAATTACGTATTTCAAAAGACGTGTACGTGGGGCTTATCAAGGAACAACCCTGTGGTTTGTCTAGACACGGTCTTTGTTCCCGTCGTCTCCCACTGCCGCACTGAAGACCTCCAGGACTTCACACACACACACACACACACACACACACACACACACACACACACACACACACACACACTATTCTCCATCTCTCGTGTAATATCTCTTCCTCCGGCAGCTTCTCTCAACACAGGACACATGGTCTACAGGTCATAACACCGCGGCCTCCACTAAACCCATCAACACCCACAATTTCCTTCATTTCTCGACCACAGACGAGGACAGCCGTGGCGGCTAGGGCCTGGGGTGAACCAGGAGGCTTGACTGGGGTATGGGGCCGGGGAGGGGGTATCCTCCTGGGGGGAGGAGGAACAGTGGACAGGTGCGGCGTGGGAGGAGGAAGACACGACGGTATGGCTGGTCGAAATGTAAAGGTTTGAAATGAATGGTCGGAGGATGCCTCAAGTGTTCAGAATAGTTCGATTTATCTCATAGTTGGAAACGATGCGGCTGGTCATTGGTTTACCCCCTTTCAAAGCCCTGGACCTCGAAAAAAAAATACTTCACTTTATTCCAACTCTCTGTGAACCCGAGAGCAGGGCTGCCTCCAAGACTGGGGTCAGGAGAAAGAAACCTTAACTGAAGGTTTTAACTAAAAACTAATTCTTGTCTGTCTGCTTGTACATCCACCTACAAATGCCTTAAATGGTGACTTTTCACACACAACAATTACAAAATCCTTTACCCAAAAATCCCAACAGAAAAATACTTGATAATACAGATGACATTTCATGACACTTCTCAAATCTACGTGTTGAAATTACATATATTTCGACAACACTCGCGCGCTGAGCCTGACACGCCCGAAGCCAGCGTACGGCTCCATCAATACTACCAACAACAAACACAAGGGAAAACCAGTAAAGAAAAATAAAAACTTCATGCCAGTAGAAAGAAAAAAAAAAAACTTCATGCACTTCATGATGAGCAATGTCCGCCTGCATCACACTACTTCGTCATGAAATGTCGCCAGGTTCCAACAAGTGAGTCACGCACGTCGTAAATATCTTTGGCCGTGTTGATGCCAGGACTCGCACGGCGTCATGCGCGGAGGAGGAGGAGGAGGGGCAGCGGCAGGAGGTCGTCCGGACCCACGCAAAGTCCAATTAGCGAACATAATAAATGATCAGTGATTCATCTGAGACACCTGCTCAAGGCTAGTGACCGTGTCTTTGTACAAGCCCATTTTCCATCACTCCTCCACCCTGAGAAGAAGAAAAAATAAATTAACCGCTCGTTCGTCGGCAACAGTAGTAGTGAGTACTGGGAGGGCAAGAGGCCATAAACCTGCTGGCAACAGTGATTGGTGAGAAGAATTTGACCTCTCGTGGCCTCGTGCTGGGTCACATACCCCGCCCCACAACCCCCTCACTCCGCTCAACGTTGCGTATATCCTTGTTTTTTTTTTTTTTTTTTCAAATCCAATCAAAATTCAAATTCTTTGTTACGGTCATTAAGTACTGGTTCTTTTTTTAAGGCATAAAATATCTATGGTCTAGATATACAAAGAAAAGGCATTTCAGTGAGAGTATGGATCAAGGGCACCCATCTAGAGGTAGGTGGAGGCCAATGGGTGCAATACATCGACGTACAAACACAATGACGTCAAAACAGGAAATCCACTCACACACACACACAATCACAAGAAGCTGAAGAAAGAAAACGTACAGAGAGAGAAACTAGTAAAAGTATAAACATTACGAAGAAATTACAAGTTATCTTTAAAAATATATATCAATACTTCAGTGGTTTGTCTTTTTACTTCGCTCTCCCGTCACTATTTTGGAAAATTTTATGGGAGTTACGAACTTTACAGGGAGGAGATCTGAGCTGTGTGTGCGAGGCACGTAAATCCATACAGATACACTCGCGGGATTGTCTCTACGTCAGCTGTCTGATGACGGGATCTTATGCTGGGGGTAAAGCTTCTTCAGTCTGGAGCCTGACGGAATGCCAGATTTCAATTCTCCAACTCTGAGCAACAAAACATCTAATCTAACCTGTCGTACGTCTTATAACGTTGAATCCAACCTGTCATGATGCAGTTGTGTATTCATGCACAATAATATTTTATATATATATATATATATATATATATATATATATATATATATATATATACACGTGACGTAACACCTACAAGCACATTGCCATGACAGCTCCAAATGTATGTACGAAATATCAGTTTAACTCTCCGGGAATCTTAACAAGAGGACTGTCCATTCTGTCCTTTCTTGAGAGAGATCAAACGAGTTTTCTACATTGGGCTTTAACGAGTCGACAGCATTTCTCAGTAAGGGACTGAATTAAGAATTCATCTTTGTACACGATTATTCAACAAGTCGAAAGCATCATCATCATCATCATCTAAGAGGACTGAACAAACAAGCTAACACGTTTCTCTAACGAGCTTTAACGACACACGACAGTTTCTCTCTGGGAGCACACCCCAAATCGACTATACTTCTCTTCAGATATTCAACCTGTCGACAATATTCCCCTAAGCCTTAAGGGTATATGAGCTGTGGACAGTATTTTTCTGAGAGGGTTTAACTCGACAATTTTTTCTCTGGGAGGCGGGTACAATTTGCCAGTATATATACATATCTCAGGGATTTGAGAACAAAAGCGGACCACAGTAAAGACGGAGGTGGCTGAGGCGGGCAGCGAAGGAGGTGGGAAAGGCCACACACTCCTAGTCCAGTCAAACAATAAATGCACTAAACTGCGGGTATTGAAGTTGGCCACGTCCCTCACTGGGGAAATCTGTGCGTACGTGTGTGGTGGAGGGAGAGAGAGAGAGAGAGAGAGAGAGAGAGAGAGAGAGAGAGAGAGAGAGAGAGAGAGAGAGAGAGAGAATTTCAACGCGTAGGTTGCAACATACGAAGGTCGAAAGTTCAGAACAAAGAGCAGCGCTTTATTACCTTATCCCCCGGTGCATTACGACGTCACACGATGTAAAAGACGAACCTCCGCGGGTATGATGGCGTATGGCACGTGTCACCTTGCAACGATCTCCCCCAACCCCCTCCAGAAATATCGAACCCTCACTCCCAACCCCACCCTTCACAAACTCTGTGGGGCGACACCCTTCACAGACACACTTGGCGTAATCTGGTGAGTACATGGGTAATGTGTATATATAAGGTTTAAAGACACGGTGTACGTACACAGGGAGCAACACGGATGTAAAAACTCCCCCAACCCCCGTCACACGCATGGAGCAATGGTACACACACGAGGGAATGTTTACAGATCCCTACAAGTGCTTACACTCTCTCTCTCTCTCTCCATCGCGAGTGCTAAACATGAGCCTCAATTACCTCTCGAGCACGACTGTGCCACCCGGTGGTTGACGGCCAGGACTGTGTTAAGATCTTACACTATCGGCTGCACCCATCACAGTTGATCTCGTTTTCCACCTGACGCCAGCGTGTTTTCTACGGACGTACACAACGGACGGACGGCCTTCCTGGGGTCCCTAGTGTGGCCAGCCTCGCCGACCCTCCTCCTCCCAGCACAATGACTCCTACTGTCTCCTCCCAAGATCCTGACCGTTGTAACACGACCTTCCTGGATCCTTCCTTGTGCTCCAAGCGATCAATCCTGTGTCCTGGGATGTTGTACACGTCCTTCCTGGATCCTTCCTTGTGCTCCAAGCGATCAATCCTGTGTCCTGGGATGTTGTACACGTCCTTCCTGGATCCTTAGGTGTTGTTCATGACCCTCCTGGGTTCCTGACCGCTGCACATGACCTTCAATGATCCTTACAGCCACATATATACATACATACGCCTCACTGGGATTCGTCTCGACGCTACAAGTCACTCGGATTCACACCGCTTTGCAAGTCGATCTGGGATCCTTGCAATACCACGAGTATAATTAGGATCTCAACCACATAAGGCCGGCTGGGATCCTATAAGGCAAGAGCAGTTCCCAACACAGCCAGACAGGAAGATGGTCTTTGGCAGGCTGACACAGCCAGTAAGGTGACCGCTTGCATAACGATACGTATCCTATATCTTTACCCAGGTATAATAAACAAAGCGACCCGGGTGTGCCTCTTCCATCTCCATGCAAAAAAGGTAACGCCCCAGTCCCTCAAAGGATCAAATTTAAAGGCTCTCCTAAATGACGAACGATCTCTGAAGAGTAAACAGAAGTTTCAACAGTGGGAATAACAAATACCCAACATAAGCTCCTGTCTAAGCAACTACACTTCACGGTGGACCCTCGGCAAATGAAGGTATGTGTATTTGCATGGCAGCCTCAAAACAAAGATTCATTTTCGACTCGCACTGTCGAGCCATCAGATGAACCAACCTCAACAGAAGTTTGCTTAATATCTTGGATCAAAATAACAAGTGTCTTCCTTGAAGAAGATCTCGTCTCGCTCCGTGATGAAGGCATTTCAGGGATGTCTTTCAATAAGGTCTCAGCTGTGGCTACATGGCATACCAGGCAAGACAAGATAATTCAAGAGCTTTATTTGTCTTTAAGTACACCCACGCAGAGCATTTATGTGATCGTTTGGGTGAAGGGCACATAGCCGGGTGGGTAAGAGATGGAGGCAAGCACAGATCGTACTTCTGGGTACAGAACATCAACACAGGAGGGTGACAGGTGGGCCCAGAGTGGACCCTGATAACGAGATGGTCCCCGTCAGCCAGATAAGGAGTAGAGGAGCAGCAAGCTTTATGACAACGTGTTGCGCTGTTGCCGTGGTGGGCAAGCAAAGCGCTCTCCAATTATGGTGCTTGTTGAGCCCGTCAGTCGGTGGTGGAGGAGAGGGAAAGTTGGCAGTAACGCTCACAGATCACTATAATTCTTATGTCAGTCGAAGGTATGAAATGAAGAGGAATGACCTGACGCCAGGCCAAAGTCAAATTAATAAGGAGAACCCTGGCCGTCCTTTACCAACACTTTCAGACTTCAAATATTAGAAATTACTTTCTAAAGTAAACGAAAAAAAAAAAGATACAAACCGCCAAGCCTTAAATATCAGAAATTACTTTTATTATAAAAAGTAAAAATTTCCACACCGTGAACATTAGAAATTACTTTCCCGCGTAGGAAAAATACTAATAAATATCGCACCACATACGATAAAGAAAACGTTTTAGGGTGGAATACGAGGAGGCAGGCAGACCCTCCAGACGTAATGTGACCCGGCGGAACAC
Source organism: Panulirus ornatus (assembly GCF_036320965.1). Lineage (NCBI taxonomy): Eukaryota > Metazoa > Arthropoda > Malacostraca > Decapoda > Palinuridae > Panulirus > Panulirus ornatus. Next base: position 51,655,282 of record NC_092234.1, on the reverse strand, counting down.
TGCCTTTGACAGTGGAGCAAATTGGGTTGGTCCAGTCCGAACCATTTTCCTACAATTAATCTCAAGCCAGTGTGTCTCGCAGGTCGTGTTTCTCCGGTGGACAACACAACCATTTAATCCGGCCGGGCTCCCAATTAAACCCATGTAGTGTACGGGACAAGTAACTCAACGCCCGTACCTACAGAATGAACAATCCAGACGAACAGCCACACAAATAAACAAAACTGATTACATACTGCCTAATGTTGTACCACGACCATTAAAAGCCAATACACACACATCATTTCCAAATCCACGTATATCTTGAATCTTTTAGCGATTCTATAAGTACCATAAAGATGGATCGAGTTATAAGCAATTCCTAAAAGCCAACGAACACAGGAAGCCACGAAAAATATAACAAGTTCAGAGCGCATCCTAAGGAAAAACATTCAGAGGCCGCAAGATCTGCGAGGGTTTATAAACTGGAGGTAATTCCCTCTGTGTGAAGTATAGGACGAGCTCTACATTTGTGGTGCCCGTTCCCTTGAACTGCCTTTACCTACAACGACAACATGCCACATCAAGTTGGGATACCGCACAGCGCACGCCAAGGGGAAAATAGAGCGTTTACAACATAGAATCGTGTGAGCTACATGTTATCTGGTTTTCTGAGTGAAATGGAGAAAGCGTGCCAACGAGATCAGCATCCTACGTGTCTGCGAGGCAGAAAGGGAAGACGACAACCTGGGCCAGGGAAGAGAACTTGACAGGCACCGCAGTATTGGCTCACTGCGCCGTCGTCGTTGTATTTTCAATATTCAATACCTAGAATATCGACTGTAACTCCCAAGTAGTTATTGCTTTTTACCTACTAACAGTGTATGTGTATGATTACTTGTATTACGGGGGCGGGAGTTTTACAATCGTGTTGCCCCATCGCTTAAACATGCATATATATAACATCTTTACTCCTACATATGTGTGTGTGTGTGTGTGTGTGTGTACACAAGACTAAACCAAGTACTTATTTATCTATCAACCTTGAAGTGAGGATATACGGGGATGGCCCGAGGGTGCGTGTTCCCACCCCTGACGTTCGACGTTTCAACCTTCCATATTTCTTAAAGAGACTAAAGTGGAACCTCTGCTTCTGGCTCTCTTCCCAGGACCATGAAAGACAAACGTGTTCCTGTAATCCATCACTGACCGATAGTCTGGCCTCTCTTTTCAAACTAATCATTCTTGCACTCTGTCCATCCCTACCTTTGTATCTCGCACATGATAAATCTACTCTCATGCTAAATTCTATGGACAGAGCCCCATCATTCTTGCTGACCTGAACAAGTCTACCGACCATTAGAGGTTCCATTGTGGCCGCGACTCCGGCCGCATTCAGTGTCTTGCTGCTGCTATAAGAGAAATTTTCCAAACCACGACGTAAAGCCTTAATGTTTACCTTGGCTGCTGCTGACTCAGTCCACATGCGGTCCCATCAAAACCCTTCGTTAAATGCACTTTCCCTGGTTCCATCTTTATGATAAATTGTACTCGCAAATAGGAACAAAACTTGAAAATACAATAGCCACCAGCAGTATCGCGCATTAATATAAACAAAAATAACCGACACACATCACAGTATATTCAAGAGGCGAAACAGAGAAGCGACTATATATACAGACAAGAGATTTCTGTGATAATATGTGTGGAGGATATATGATTGGGGGTAGCAGATGCAACATTTCCAAACTCCGAAAAACTGTCATTCGTGTGTCTGACAAACTGGTCAAGGGACACATCATTTTACAAATCAATTTGGCGGTTACGTCTACCCTCCTCGGACATGACAGCCAGACACCTGATCAAGATCCTAAGCCCTGACTGTTGCTCAAGGCCCACTGAACCAACGTTAAATCTCTATATAACTAACGCGTAGACATTTACGAGCAGGAGAAAAGGAATAATCAGTCAGGTGGGAAATTGAGACGGACGTTAATCCTGCCCGCCTAGCTAAGCCTCGCGCGCACCCCACATCATGGACCCCTTTCAGGTAACCTAGCCTAACCTTTTAATTATATTTCTCAGTCTTTAAGAATGAGCTTCAACGTAGTCTGATCATTATCCGTCATTGAATTCGAAAACTACTTGTCTGCTAATTTCATAATCCTCAGACGTTATTCATTATATCCCGTCTAAATTACTGCAAGCGCATCCAAAATTCGAAATCTATTCAGCCATCAAACCTCTATGCTTAATAATCCAGTGTCACCCTAAAGCACATACACCTTGTGTGTGTGTGTGTATATATATATATATATATATATATATATATATATATATATATATATATATATATATATATAATAAAAAAATAATAGGCGTAGTTTTCCTCTGAAACTTAAGTCTGCCTCATACAACAGGTGGGTAGTAGAAACGGAGACTTACCCAAACGACTAGTCATCCACAGGTCAAAACTTCCAGCAACAGTTAAACAGTCCACACATCGGTTAATACTGTGATTATATTTTTTTTAGCTAACACTGTGATGTTCTTGGTATACAGCTACCGTAGGGCTTCTGGTATTACCGATGCATATAGATCATCCTGTGCATAAAAATAGTTTTTTCTGTTATGGTGAAATTAGGTGAAAAGAATTCTAGTGTGAAGAAGGGAAGACATTATCATACCCTAGGAAGCATCTTCTGGAAATTAACGTCGGCAGCGCTTCATGTGCAAAATGCGGTACGTGAGCTACTTGGTCAAAGAGGGGTGGGTAGACTTTCAAGGGCATTGTGTGATGAGTGAGCCTTTGGCGAGACCAAGTTAAGAGAGAGAACGTCATGGGTGTGGTGGTCAGTAATTTTCGGATGCGAGATGTACCAGAGGTAATGTATGACTTGCTTGAGGAAAGTGATGGCAATGCTTCGATGAGTAACTCGGAAAGTAGTCTCATAGACGAAGTGAAGAGGAGCGATGTAATAAAAGGTAAAATTCAAGAAAGATAAAGCTTAAAGAATGACCACTCAAAAAATAAATCGTCCCAGGAAGTGCCAGCATAAAAGAACAAAATAATATCAACCTGTGGCAATAATTATCCACAATTTTCCACTGTTAAGAACCACTGGGAGGACGATTAGAGTGGTCCACTGGATTTATCGGTAGGCCTTACGCCGGAGACAATGGTGTAGCGCTAAGGAGATGGCTTCTTCGCCCACACTTCATCACGTCCCATGTACAATCCCACCAGCTCATCCTCCCACAGACAGACCATGAGTGCACGACCACACTCCTTCATCGGGACTTCAGGTTCAGGCCTTGACGACAGGGATGCTTTTAATGAAAATAACCAATACCATAAATAACGACAAGAACAATTACTATGACGACCATACACCACAAATTTGCTTTACATGTGATTAGCTCGACAAATTATTTCCATAAATCTGTAGAGAGATATGCTGCCCTAGATTACGCTAGCTTTATCGACCACAACAGTTTGCTTTTGACACAAATGAGGTAACCGTCAATGAAATACAGCGACCGTTACTCTAAAACAAGCAGTTGCTACGCCCTGATCGACGAAGGTGAGTAACGTCTTCGGCGAGATTGCAAGTTTACAACGCATGATGGTCGCCGCCCTCGACTGCGTTATAATCTTCCCATGCCCCTTTGTCACACATCTTACCGGATAAACATCCTCAAGGTACATATCACATACTTCACCATTCAACAAGAGTTGCAAAGGAATCTGCGCAGTACACGATGCACTACGTAAATCAATATATGAGCATCCAAAGGTGAATTAGCGTACTGTCAGTCTAGATATGCAATAAATTCCAGAAGTACTACCATAAATGGACTTGGTCACACGTGTTATATATATATATATATATATATATATATATATATATATATATATATATATATATGAAGAGGGGGGAGGGGGGGTACGATGATCATTACAAGACTGTCACTAAAGAAATCTAAAACTGAGCAGCACCAACCAATCTACACTTAAGTACACTCTACAAATCAAAAGCATTTATTCTTATATGAAACTTCCTGTTACCTGAAACCGACCTTGTAAACGACTGTGAGTCAATCTTCCCGCCAATTCTACAACAGAGCACTGAGAAACCTTCGTAGGGCGTGGAACCATACGTGGGCGACTAAACCTGTTCACAAACCGACCAGGTGATCTTGGAAAATACCACTACACTCCGTTTCACTTCCACCTCTAGATGTTATAACAACCATACTACTTCTAAACATAAATTATCCATATAAATGTTAAAACAGGTATCGCTTTACAGTTGTGCTGGGATCAGGTCGGGTACGCCTCCAAACAAGGTGGAACACCCGAGCCTCAGACATGTTAGGCACTGGGCAGTTTAGCGTTCCGCAGAAAACAAGCGTGGGCACACGAAGGCCACACTGGAAGACTTTTTTTTTACGTCTGTGTAGGCAAGAAACAAAAAGTTGAAATGGAGCAAAAAGAATTCTAAAGCCGAAAAGCAAAGAAAATCACGTATACTTCTGAATAAGAGAATGACCCATGTGACCCCATGGGGTATTAACAGCACGATAAAGTCATCAATGAAAGAAAACCATAATTTAAGTGAAAGGTACACGAAGGGTCCAAGGGAAGTCGGCATGTCCAGGTAGGCGGTGTGGTGGGGAAGTATTTATAACGACGCAGGTGTGTATGGTCGAACAAGTTAACCCAAGTACCAGCGGGGAAGAAAATCTGGCGTCAAAATAAAGAGGGATACTGAATGATACTACTAGTTAACATGTAAGAATAAAGGAAAAAAAAAGTAAAAACGAACTAGTGTAAAACACTCAATAGATAATACCAATTCCAAATGATCGTTAGGGATACATGCGAGTGGAAGCTGGTAGAGCAGGTATGGCCTTCTGATGGACCGGACAGTAACGAGGTACGAGGAAAACTGACAACAATGGGGTTTATAAGTGGGCCTAAAGTATGTGGAAGATCAAGCGAGTTAATGAGGCTCATGTCTAATGGGAAGTGAAGAGGCAAAGAAAAGAGGTTCTGAGTACATAGAATTACAAATTCAGCCACTGCTAACGGTAGTGGTTGAATTCTTGCTGCTGCTGCTCTTGCTAAAGGCACAAGAGGTCCTGGTGCTACCGACAGCAGAAGCGCTACTGGTGGCGGTGGTGACGCGAGCGGTGAGGTAACAGAGTGACGGCCAAGCGAACCGGCTGGGTCCGCCACCACCACGACCATGTAGGGACAGCACGACACCTAACGAGGGCCCGCAGTGGTATATTTATACAAAAGCTACAGCTATCTCATAAAGATTCAAACTTTATGCAAAGAAACTTGGTAACTTACCAAGACCGTTTTCTGAAGTTCTGTCTGGGTCCAGCGTCTTGTACAGCTAGCTAGTTAAGCGTGGTGAGGCTGCCGTTGGTCAGCTTCGATGCTTATGGTATGCACAAGGTCTCTCCAAACTTGCTAGTCTGGCTCAACACATTCTGATTCACACTGGATCTCCTCACTCATAAATCTAAACCAAAAATGGTGACATGTTAAACATAGTGCTGATTTACAAATGCTGATAAGTCTTAGGTTGTTCCATTTGTTCAACATACCCTCTGAATGAACAGAAATAAATGCTAAGTCTACCAAATATTCTATAACATGACGCAATAACTTTTCAAAGTAATACAAACATAAAATCAGTAACAACTACCCGACGTTTTGGTGTTTTTTTTCTCTCTCTCTTAAGGGGTCACCAACGCCTTTCACTTTCTCGTCTCTAACGTTAGGTCCTGATATATGCCAAGACTTCTCGTGTCAAACCTTACCTCTAGTTCCTTTTAAGTGTTCTATGGACCCCATCTCCCACACGTGACCACGTGACGATGGTGTTTCGTAATTTACTTTCATGAACTAAAAATACATTAACAAACAAACGAATTACAAGTACCTTGGATATAAGTTTCCCATATTTTCAGCCTGCTGAACCTTATCAGTTTCTTGGTTTAAGATGAAGCTCGTTTATTTGGTATCACAATCAACTTCACAACTAACTCTGGGCTTCAGAAAGGGAAAGGCAATTTATGGCGAATAAAGAAGCGTCTTCGACCGTCGTCTCATGTACCATCCACCCGGCTGTGTGGAGGAATACCAATGACTCTTGAGAATATACTGAGCTTACGTACCAGTCCCAAATACACCAAAATACGTGCTAAAAAGTACGATACCGTAACATCTTCAGATATAACTCTGTACTCCATTAATGAAAAAAAAAGAATATATGATAGTTTTTTATCCATGCTGTTATTATTCAAAAGTTAATAAATGGTAATGAATTCAGAATCTCGACTCTATAACCCTGGGGTAATGAGAAACTGATGTTTTGCCTAATTCATTTCTAAATGAAAGTACTACGTTAAGAAACCGATCCATGAAGAGTTAGCCTAAACATTACGTTCGTTAGGCTTTACACAAGAAGCAATTTGAGCGTAGCGATCAACAATATGCAATACGTTTTTCTCCAAGACAAAAACCTTATAGCTAGAGGACAACAATCGAACAGAAATACCGTCTTGTTATTAGTTTTCGCGGAGGGACTTCACGTGGAGATAACAACAGCCTCAAGTCTCTTTCACATGAAATATTTGGCATGAGTGACTTTTCCCCCCGCATTCTTTTTTGAAAGCCCATAAATTAGACAACAAAGAAAAAAATATACACATAGAATTCCTTCATACATTCAGAAGTATACTGTTAAGGTACTTTTAAAGCTGTTCATCCACACTCATGTCATAACCAACAATTTATCATTCAACAGACAAGCGAGTTAGCTTATATTCACATACCCTGACACAGGGAGAACTACGAAGAGTGTTATATCAACAGGAGGGTCATTACTGAGGCAGGTATGGAGCTAAACGCGACAGTGATGCCCTCGTAAGGGGTCCTTTATAATGGTGACACGCCCGGCTAGTTTCACCGAACTTTAGCCGCCCTTAGACTTGGCCTCACTACATCCGGTCAGTTACAATGATTCAGGGGATTACTTCAATAGTATGGCCATGTGCATACACGATGCAAGCCTTACAATTCAATACAGCGTCCTAACCAAATGGTTTATGGAGAGAGGGAGTCGACGTGTAGTGTGGGGAAGGTATGTGCTGTGGATGTGGGTATGGAATGTGATGGGTGAGGTGTGTGTGGAGCCAGAGGCAGCTACAACGGCACAAGCCAGAATGAGGGGGTCTCCGCCCACATCACGTGTCTCCCCTAACACCGCCGCCCACACCACGTGTCTCCCCTACCACCGCCGCCCACACCATGTGTCTCCCCTACCAAAGCCGCCCACACCACATGTCTGGCCCCACCACACACGCCGCCCACGACCCAAACACCACCTGTCCACCTCATGTGCATGACTCATTATATTCATGAACCTTAATGATCATGAAACACGACACCCATATGTCTTACACTCATGACCCTTCACACTCATGATCCTCACACTCATGACCCCTCACACTCGTGTCACTCTACACCCAAGACACCTCAGTTACAGACATTCATCGTCAAAGTCATGACCACTCACTCTCAAAGGTCATTACAGTCATGATCTCTCACCCTCATGACCACTCACAGGTCATTACAGGCAAGAGTTCTCTCCCTTACGAGCCCTCACCCTTACGACCACTCCAAGGTCATTACAATCATGAGCTCTCACCCTCATGACTCCCTCACAGGCCATTACAGTCATAGTACCTCACTATGATGACCCCCTCACAGGTCATTACAGTCATGAGTACTCATCCTCATGACCCCTCACAGGCCAATACAGTCCTGAGCACTTACAAGACATTGCAGCCATGAGCCCTCACCATCACAACTCCTTACAGGTCCTTAAGGTCATAAATCCTTACCCTTAAAACCCCACACAGGTCCTTGCTATCATGAGTCTCCACCCTCATGACCCCATATGGGTCCTTACAATCATGAGCCCTCACCCTCGCGATCCCTCATAGATCCTTACAGTTAGTTACAAAGGCCTCTCCTTCAAAAGCCCTTAACTTATAACCCATGAACCCTCATACAAACACCATATTTGCCCCTCACAAGGTCAAGCCTCATCCAGCCAGAAGAGCCGCAGGTCATGGCAGACTATGAGGCCTAGTAGGGCAAAGATGTGGGCGTGGTCAGCGCTCAGGGGGGAGGAGCAGAGCTGGAGCGTGGCGGGATGTGCACAACGAACTCGTCCCCTATCAAATCTGGAATGCGCATGCGTGGGAGTCGCTACAAGATGGGGTAAGGGAGACTCAGTAGCCAGCGACTTAGAGGGAATGTTTATGTTGAGATACGTTTATCAGCCAATAAATCAGTTTGTTATGTTATTGACAACACGTATCTGAAGAAGGAAAATATACAACAGTTGATTATGCAAATCACATGTGTTGTGGGGAGGAGGGGGTGAGAGTGGGGGGGAGAAAAGTGGAGGGGGCTGGAGAGGGGTGACAGGACTGGAATCCTCCAATCCTCCATGGGAATGATGACAACTAGCTCACGGTGTTTTGTACGCCGCCTCCACCTGGTGTACCGAATCGACCGCCCCATCTGGTGTGCAGGGATGGCGGCCGCCTCGACCTGGTGTATCGGGTCGGCCGCCTCCACCAGGCATATCAGGTCCTCCGCCTCCACCTATCCCCACCCGTCTGCTCCACACACTACACACCAACAGGTGTTGTACGGGCATCATACACAGTCAGAAGAAACCAGTGAGATTATATTCATCCCTCACGACCATGACAACTATAGTTTTAGGCTATAACTTTGGTGTGACCCCTGTGAATCACCATCCCTGGTCACCCAGGCACTAGTTTATAGACGATGAAGAATGTTTAGAGGTTGATGCAACGGGAGGAATGTTCTGTTCCCACTAGTGGCTCGATCCCCTGCTTACCCATGCCCTAGGAGTAACCCACACCCCGGTATAACCCATTTGCCATTAGTAATAACTTATACAAACAGGTAGTTATCAAAGGAAGGCGAGTAGTGTTGGTAGCGGTGGAGCTGGCGACAGTGTTGGTGACAGTGGTGGTGGTGGTGGTGGTGATCAAGTGGTGTGGTGATGGTGACAGCAGCGGTGTTGATGGTTGTGGTGATGGTGGGACACTAGCGATGGTGGTGATGATGGTGGCGATGGCTGTGGGGAGTGGCGTCCAAGCTATCTTCCGCCATACACCAACCCCACCACATAAATCCCTCCCACTGGAGGTCCTCCACCTCTCTCCAGACACTTCCATCTCTTTGAACTTGATAATAAATCTTTGAGATCTGAAATCTCCCTTACATCTTTATCTCTCATTCCCCTCTCCCCCGCACTTCACTGTGCGCCATCTCACCATTTCACCTCATTCATTCCTCTCTCACTCACTTATTCCCTCTTAACTTCTACGCCTCACACTCCAAATTCCCTCACGTACGGCAGAGACCACACTGGGTGATGCTGAGGTGCTTCTCATTCATTCCTTCTTCATGTAGCTTCCCCGGAGGCCGTGGCCGACACACCTGCGTATTTCTGCCTCGGCTGGCTGTTCATTCTAATCCCTTCCATCAGGGTAGGAGGCTCAGGACTGCCATGTACATCATTGTTAGAGTCTGCCTTTGACTCCTTCCCTACAGACCGAGGCTCGATCTTATCTGCGGTGGGTACGTCACACGAGACGGACGGCGTGGCCAAGCCTCATCCCAGCTACAATAGTCATCTTTCACGTTCGGCTGGCCACACGTTAATACTGTGACACCGGCCATAACCTTAATCCAGAGGGACCAGCAACGTCTCACCCAAACACAAGCAACAACCCACCCCTGAGACATTGGCCAAACCTTACCCCAACACCAGCAACACGCCTTACACTATCCACGCCTCACTCAAGAAACTGGCTACACCTCACCCTAAACACAAGCATCACCTCCCTTAGAGACAATGTCCACACCTCGCCCCAGAGACAGAGGAGAAAACCACCCGAACAGTGAGACCTCCTTCCGGAGAAGGAAGCACAGCGCCCTCCCTCAACATTGTCTCATCAGACGGGCTCTCACATAAAGGAGAGACGCTAGGGTCGGCCACAACGACGCTTTCACAGAGATAGTGGGGGCCTTGTTCCACCACACTGTGAGGTCTTCCTGTGTGGCTCTGATCTCTGACACCACCATCGCCACCCCAACCAACCACCAGCCACACGTAAACAGCGCAAGAACAACATGGAAATCCTTACAGTGAGTATCGTATGAAGACGAGAAAACATGAAGTTGTTCACCTCAAGCACCACACAAATACCCTGAAGCCGAAGCTCTTGTGGGTATTTCGTGCTATAGGAGTTTGGGGTTGTAGCAAAACCTATGAGAACAAAACGGGAAGCGAGAGTTGCAACGGCGGCCCCGTGCACTGCCCCCGCCACCGTCAGCCACACCCAAGGGACGAGGACCGCCGCCGCCGCCCGCCTCCGCCACAACCAGAAAAGAACATCTTGTTGCGACTCACGCCCAGGCGGCCGACTTGGAACAAGATGCCCACTCAAGCCTACTGAGAGTGAGGCGGAACAGAAGGAGGCCAGAGGATTCGCTGAACACATTCCAGGAGCCTCTGATGTCTTTATCTGCCTATGCTGCTAAAATGTAGCAAGAGCAACACATAAATATTTTGAGCACCACGTAACCGCTACCCAAATCGGGCATTACGGCTCCTCGTCTGCTCGCTCCTGCTCTAGAGGGCTGGAGGTCTTCGGCCTCACATGGAATCAGCTGGGAACGTGATATTTATAGCCAAGAAGGAAAGCGTGTCCGGGGACACCGCTAGATTGCGTGTTACAATCATAGGCTACACTTATCTTATTTACTTCGCACGTGAATTCTTTCTAATTCTTCTGCCACTAAAAACTTGTCCCTAGAATCCCTGAATACGCCCATGAAATTTTTATCTCAACAGGCACTATCTGGACGGGTCTGGAAGCCGGACATATCCTCAAGACATAATCTCTTTTTCTGTATAAGACTTAATCGAAGTATGAAGCCAGGTGGCGTGCTGGGAAACACGGGGTGTAGGGACACAGCAAGCCCTGAGGAAGGACAGCTTCTTCCACTGGTCTGTATATTCAACACACACACACACACACACACACACACACACACACACACACACACACACACACACGGAGGACATGACTCTGATAGAAAAAGGCAACAAAGATCGTATCAGAATTAAGAGAGCTGAATCAATCTAGGAGAAAAGAAGTCATTTTGTCTAGCATGGAAGACAGAAGAGTAAGGGGTGACTTGGTGACATTATTTAAGTTTTAAAACTAGTTCTAAAAATTCAAAGACCGGAAAACCAGATCATAACAGGAAATCAAGCATGAAACTTGTTAGAAAAATGTAAAAAGTAATTTAATTGTGTAAGAGCAGCGGGTAAATGGAATAAGTAATGATATTGTAAATGCCGACAGCATACTAAACTTTAAAGTTGTATGACAGTAGAAAAAGTTCAAGGGATGGGGGGACCCACAAGTGTAGAACTACCACTCCCCGTACAGCACAAATAGGTAATCAATCACATACATGCAGGGCAACATGATTGTAACACACACTCTCTATCTCCGTAATCAGACACACTGTAATCACGAACGAAATGATGGAATTCAAAATAACCAGACCTCTTTTTGGGGAGATCATTCCTACATCCCTGGCTACCTGTACAAACACGGTAGTGATCATAATGTTTGAAAGGGCCATGGGACACCTGCTGACATATCTTCCCTTGGCAGGAAATAACCTTGAGTAGTAAGATCTTTAATCTATTCTCGACAAATTCATTAACACTCTCTTATCTTCTCCAGAAAATGCCTTAACTAACGCTATCCTTTTAGGGGCATCAACGAAGGAATATAATGAATCCATTTTCTCAATTAATCACTTGAAACAAAACCTCTATAACAATAAGAATGATCATAACACATCTATAGATCAACAAGAACTACGTAATAACAGTTGATGTTCCAGTAACGTGTCTGGTTATCCCCTGGGGCCAGTCTCCACCCCCAAAGATCGAGCAGAGACACCTGGGTCCCTGTTCAATCAGTCTGTTGGTGCCTACCATCCTGCAGAACCTTCGTCCATACGTAAACAACACAAGTCATTAACACTATTACAACCAAACTGACGTGTATTTCGACACTCGGGAAGAGAATGTACTTCAAGGCTGACCTACGCAGTCCCTCCTCGAAAACACCTTCACAACAGCGCCCAGTGAGACAGCACTGCTGAAGGAACTGATTCACCATCGCGAGGAGAGAAGGTTCCTGCTCCGTCAGTTGCCATGTTTATTGTCGTAGCAGCACCGGCGTGGAGGAGCAGCTCCATCAGTCTGTCTCCACCACCACCACCACCACCATCATCATCACCAGTCATCACTTATCATCCACCACCACCACCACCGCTGCTGCTGCTGCTGCCGTCGCCACGCCCACACTCTAATGCTCAGCTAAACGATGCTAATTCTGCCACTTGTGTCCCTGAAGGAGGCTGGATCACCCTCAGCCGGTCGGCCCCCCACGCCTGCCTAGCAGGGTCCTCGCCTCAACCCAGGCCGTGGTGGCCACCTTGTGGTTTTTCCTAACGCTACCTGCCTTATTGCTTTACACGGTTATACTTCTAACGCTGGAGGCTTCTACTTTACTACAACAGTTTATGTCTTATTCCCGAAGAGGAATTACTGATCCACTTTATTCCTAAACATTAGTGTCTCATTGGTTCACGGGTCACTATATTTCCTGCCATAAGGACCTTCATCATTTTACTCATTAAGGTGCTACTGTTTTACACAGTCAACAAATTAGGATGCTCCTGTTTCACACACTTTACACATGAGGGTATGACGTGTTTTCCATGTCTTTTACTTGCCAGCATTAGCTCTTTATTGTCTTAGCACGTCACTTCATTCTGCATTCCCCCAACATTAGCGTCTTACTTTAACACACGGGTCTTAACACAGTGTTAAAGATCATATTAACCATTTTTCTACATCCTATGGTGAAGGCTTCATTATTTTACACAAATCATGTATTCCAAAGCGCTTCTCTGCCTCTTCACGTCCTTGTGTCTTCCACAAGCACACAGCACTTGTGTCTCCCTCGAGCACACAACACTTGTCTTCCACAAGCACACAACACTTGTGTCTCCCTCTTTTTTCTGTAGCCTCTCCTCTCTTTTTTTTTCAGTCTTTCCACCTCTCTCACAACTTTCCACTCACCATCAGTCTTCCTTTGATCGAATTTCCGTCCTGTTCCACTAGAGATATGCCTAGTTCCATCAACAACCCGTAACCTACTCTCCTCCATCTTGCTATTCCATCTAGGAAGCATTATCGCTGTCATGCATCGCCTCCTTCTCCTCGCTCTTGCACTCCCCGCCATGCTAGTAGCATTACCACCACACACCATTAATAAACAAACCCTGTCGAAGAGTTTCCCGACCCTCCAGTCGCTCCTGCCACACGCTACATTCCTTACTTCCACAGCCATCTGTTAGGCTGTGACGGATTATCACAGTTTCCATTAAACTATTAATCTTCTTAAGTAGCAGACCCGCTATAATGACATGTAAATGAGCGCGCGCCACGGGTATAGCAGGGCGCAGGCGGGCCCGTCAGTCATGCAACCCGACATTGCTGGCTGTCTGGCGGCGCAAGCCGACGATTAAGTCATTTATGTCACTGTGTTTCCTCAAGTGAGGGAGGTTGTGGGGATGGAACGACTTGGTGAGGGTGAAAAGTGTAGGAGACTTAGTGAAGGTGAAAAGTGAAGGAGACTTGGTGAGGTGTGCAGCTTGGTGAGTGAGGAGTGGAGGAGACCGATGGCGAGGAACAGCTTGGTAAGTGAAGGAGCTTCTGCTGGTGAGAAGCAGCTTGGTGAGTGAGAGTGAAAAGTCTGAGTGGAGAGTGAGGGTGTGTGTGTGGATGAGGCGACTGAGGGAGGCTGTGACGAGGAGCGGCTTGATGTGTGAAGGAAGCTGTGGGTGAGAAGTTTCGAGGAAAGCTTTGGGTCAGGATAGTGAGGGAGGTGCGGGTGGGGGGAATTAGGAGTGGACAATTCAAGGGCGTGACAAAGGATCCCAGTGAGTCAATGATATCCTCACTAGTAACTATAGGGGCTTAGCACGCGTCAGTGGTTGAGTCGAAACAGAAGAGTTGTCTATGAAGCAATTTTGAGGTGAGCTGAGGGCTCAGTCGTTTTGATAAACAGAGGTTTGGGTTGGTCATGTTTTGGGTACAGAAAGAGAATAGACTCAAGCGGGTAAGAGACCTTTACTTGATAACCACACCGTCCACTCAACAGTCTAATGTTCCAGCTGTTCTTACCAAAAAATGTTTATTCTACTACTACTACTACTACTATTACTACTACTACTACTACTACTACTACTACTACTACTACTACTAATAATAATAATAATAATAATAATAATAATAATGTAATCATTTCACATGGACTAGTATTACTTACCTAGTTTTAGCAGTAACAGGAGCGATCTTGGTGTAAGGTCACCAGACACAGTTTTGAAAAGTGATCATCCAAGAACCATCTCTGCCAAAACGTGTTCAAATTCGCCAAGTACGTTCAAAGAAGAATGAAATGTGAAAAATTAACGAATGGACAAAGACGGACGTCAAGTGATTGATTTTATCGCAAGAGCGGCCAGTTAATTGTGCACTCCTTAGGTAATAATAATAATGATAATAATAATAATAATAATAATAATAATAATGATAATAATAACAACTCTTGAATCTGTTTTATTGGGTTTAATCTGTGTCCTTTCATTGAATAACATGACTTCTGGATCAAAGCAGAAAAATATACCCCAACACAGTGCAAAAACAAATAACTGCGTTAGGTCACAGATCCCATCCATGGAAAGATGATGTTTGAAAAGCACATTAGGCGGCGGGTTGTTGGCTCAAGCCGGAAGTCAACACACTGGCGGACACATTTCCTTCCCATGGGGATAAGGAAATATTTTTGTTACCAGGAACCTGTGAATATGGTGTGACTTGTTTGCTGGCAGCAGGATGGAAAAGAGAAAAAGGAAAAACAGCAAATGAGCGCGACAAAAAATGCTATACAAGGACATAATCGCGCAAATGCCTTTAATCGATCAGCAGCACGTTGCAAAATACAGGCGATAAAATTCAGCACTGAACATAAGAACAGATCGACATATAGCGGCTCATTAGAGTTTGCGCTCAGAGAAATTTGTCTTGAAATTCTGCTTGTCTTTACGGGCTATGTAACACCTCTTACGTGCTACTAAAGGCCTTTACCTACTCCAAGTTAACCCGGTCAATCTCAACACAGATTATTGTGTAGTCATAACTACAACTACAGGGAGCGATGAGAATTGGAACAATGCAGAGACACGTCCTGAGGTGGCTGAATGTTAAACACATGACAACAGACAGGCGTCGGGAGAGACGTTTAGTGGTGGCCGCAGCCCCACCTCAGCACGAGACGGCCTGCCAACGACACAGAATGGAGGAGGAAGGGGAGAAAGGTGGGGAAAAAACACACGATGTGTAGATGAACAAGGCAGAGAGGATGATTGAAGAGGAGATAAGAAGCTAAAGAAAGGTGCAAGATGAGAGGCTGGGAAAGAAAGTAGGTGAAAAGGCAGCAAGCGGCCAGACGCGAGACAAGGGAAGGCTGAGTGAACATTGTCAACACCATTAGCAGTGTGAGACGGAGGTCGGTGAGTGAGAAGTGTTGACGTGCGCCCTCACATCTCGCCTCATGTTGTTGGAGGACCTAAACACACACGCACCGACCAGACTTCACTACCTCACAAATAGTGAAGCATATTAACAAATTATCACACGTAGAGATAAAAAAAAAAAAATTGTCAGGTGACAAGAATGTTTGACATCTATATCGTGTACTTACTTTCTCTTGCCACATCTATTATCGCATCTGTACAAGACACGCCCATGAACATACCTGTGGAAAAGGAAAAAAAAATAAAAAATCTGACCTCTTCAAAATCGAAATTGTAACTAAAAATAACTAATAATGTTTCCAGCAAGACAAAAAAATATTATAAGAGGTTACATAACTGAGTATCATCATAGACAAGGAAAGTAAAGGTTAGTCCTTTTACTACATAATTAGTGGATCATCGTGAAATTCGGCCCACTACACCACGAATTCACGCCTGACACAATTCTAACACATACACCACCCCTGGATCTGACGAGAGTACAACCATATGATCAAAGGATGAACCAAAACATTCATGATACTGTGGTGATCCCCGTGGCCTATCACAAACCAAAGGCATGCTCAACCCTGACCTCTGTTTTCTATTATTCTAATCTGTTATTCATGTCTAAATGTACCTGTTAAATCACGAAGGAACATCGTACACAAGTTGTCTGCAACATTTCGTATGTATCCATACCAAACCTAAGCCAGTGGAAAAATAAAATCGTACAATAATTACAAGCCTACGTGATTTATAACTCCATAACAACTCATTATCCGTACACCATAAACAACCTATGTTAATTAGTCCTAATTTTAAAATAGCTTGTACGAACTTTACCAAATCTGAAAAAAAATCAACTACGTAGCCTAACTAAACAATTTACTGAACATATCAAGCCGCAACTCACGCAGTAGTGACGAACAGACGAAGGAGCCATAAATCTTAGGGTGGCTTGTTGTCAGTCGGTTAAAAAAAAAAAAAAAACTTTACTGTCAGTTTACAGCTGCACGAAAATGGTCATAGCTTCATCAAACTTCAAGGACGGTAAAACTATAAATGACTGAATCCTACATGAATATCATACATTTTTCTTAAGGAAAAATCTATTGTGATAAATTTACAGCACAAAGTTGCCTAAAATCTGCATAATTTTATCTAAAGAACAAGTTGACAGCTTGACGTCTTTAACCTAAAACCTTTAGGCAAAAATATTACCTACACTATACGACACTGGTACTTCAGTTTACTTGATTTTTTTTTTATGAAAAATCAGGAACGCACAAACATATTGTATATACTGGAAGACTTAAAGGGGTTCTGTCTTACTGCTTTGTGTTTAACGCTACTTAATATTACAATAAATATACTGTTACCATTACCCTTCATAATGTTACCTCTGAAAAGTGATCACACATTGCATTCATCGTATGATAACTAATATGGTTAGCATTAACCACACCTGTGGATCCTAAGTTTCTGTATTCTGCTAAGAACTTTAACCAGGAATGTCAAATAATAATGATAATGATAATAATAATAATAATGATAATAATAACGATAATAATAATAATAATAATAATAATATTAATAATAATAATAATGCACACAAAAGGGTGATACCACGGAGAGGGTGGGGATAGAAAGAAAGTTAGGACTGGAGCTCTTAGTCTAAAGAAAAGGACAACACTGTAATAGGAGTCACTACGGTGCTCTAACCTACATCCATTTCTTTACACACATTAATGAACAACTTAGCATTCTAATGCTAGTGTTGTAGTGTGATAAACGTCCAGCATAAAATGTTTCAGACATGATATTCAATTCTTTATAAACAGGGTTAAGAGGTGTCGGATTCTACATGCTTATTTGAATAAAGCGTCATGTAACTTTTAAGAAAAAAAAATATATCACCAGCTCTAGCTTTACTTTGGAACTTAATCTACACGTGTGTATCATCCCTTAGCGTTAAATATGCCATTAGAGAACAAAGAAATTGACACGGACTGGACGTAAAATCCGTGGGAAACATGTGGTCGCTCAGCCGCGGCAGCAGACACATTCCTTCATGTCATGAGGGGCGAAGCTATTTCAAGACATGGTGGGGCTCGGTTTCAACTTACATTTCTGCCCATTATGTTTAAATATTTCTTTTTCCTGACGTCTAGTATTCCGAAATACATCAACTCTTACGTCACATATATCTTGTTAATTCTTAAGTGTTTTCAGAGTCGACTGTGCGGTCTAAGCAAGTCCAACCGCTCAAGTTACGCTTGACCTGCCTCTTCGGAAAAACAGACTGTAGGAAAAACGAAAACAAAATGGTAAAGAGTCCCACAGTCAAGGTTTCATGGGGGTTTGGGGGGGATAGATCAAACTGCCCACTGCCTCAGATATCAAAACAAACATTATTCATATCTGCTGGACTTTGTGAGCATCCCTTGCTCTCGCCAGACGAAGCATGCAAGCAGTTAACTCTCGTGAGCAAAAGCCAAAGAAACATCAATAAGAGAGAGAGAAAAAAAAAAAAGCGGCAAAACGTTTAGAACAAGGAACTTATAAAGCAAACTGATTTTGATAACTGTTGACCTTCCCAGCCCCCAAATGTTTATGTGTAGTACCCAGTTTGAGCTGATATCATCCCTCTACACAACCCGAAGAAATTCTCCTGTTATTAAGCAGAGTAAGCTATCTTAGCGATATGAAGTATCCCATAAGACGTTAAACAATTATCACAAACACTAGCAATCGAGAGGCAGAACACCAGAATCCTCAAAATTAATGATGAAATTAAGTAAAGGAAAAACTTAGGGAAACAGGTTTCTGAGAGTATTGAATCAACAAGATTACATCAAAGCCACTGAGACAGTTAACATTTATTAAACACCACACTGGACCTTACTCTCGATAACTGGAAACATGGAGTTAACACACCATTAGCCTCCACTAAAATATGTAAATAGCACCCTGAAAATACAAAGTCTGAGCAACTATCAATTTATTCATTGTTCCTTCCCTCCTTGCCTAAACCAGTTTCTTCAACCCATATTGCTCCTCTCTCAACTGTTCCTCGATTGCGCCCGACTCCTTTACCTTTCACACACATCGCCAGCCACATTATCTCCTGAGTCAACTCCCTTTTATTCACTCTCCCCCTCCAGCCTTCCCTCTTTCAAGTCCCCTCCCTTAATCTGCTCCCACTGCTGATCCCTCTGTAGCGTTTTCTTCAACTCTTGATCCTTCTGTAGCGTTTTCTTCAACTCTTCTCATAATGATACCAATGCAACATCCCCGCACCACATCATAATTCCCCACTCAGACTCCACTGGCGATAAAGCGAGAGTCGTCTTCCTGACTTATCGCTGAGCGTGTGGAGGCTCGTTGTTAGAGGGCGTCGCGTCGGGTCGTTACACTGACCCAACACGCTTACAGAGGGCGCTGTGTTTGTTTACATTTTTGTTTAAACGTTGTGGCGCCGTCTCAAACATTTACGTACATGTTGAGGTACTGGGTAAATATTTATTGGAGATGTGAGAAAAGGAAGTACTGATATCACACTTTTCTACGTGAAATGTTGAAGTGCTGGATAAATATTCGGACATTTGTTTAGATACTCCGACTTAAGATTAGTGTAATGTTGAGCTTATTGTGGTAAATATATAGGATAAACTAAGGTAATCGATTAAATCTAGCAGGGTGTTTAGTTACAACGATACATAGATCACAGAGACCCAAGTTCCAATCGTGGTGGCCTTAACACTACTGAAGAAGAGTCGGTCCCCTTGAATGCAGCAGAGGGAAAGGATAGCAAAGCAAAGTCTCTCTCCTCACCCTCCACTCGATACTTGTTTAAGTGTTCAAAGAAATGTTAAGAGGTTGGGTTAACTATCTCTTGTAATGTAAGGGTGTTGGATTAAGATATAATCAGATGTTATGATCCTGAATTGGCTATTGAATATTTGAAGAAAGGCGTAAACATCACATATTTTAGTGAAGTATCGAGAAAATGTGTCTAGCATTCAGAAGAATGATAGTATACTTAAGTGAATATCTGGATAAATTTCATGTTAAGTATCTTGGTATTTCCTAACTAATAAATAATGATATTGGGTATATCTAATTTTCGAATATAAGAACGTGCATCTAAGCTGGGAATTGTGTAAAAGTGAGTTATAAATACAGTTGTGAATGAGAAGCCGTGAAACACGGTACCAGGAAACCTTATAATCACAGAAATAGTACATTGCGACCTTGTTCCTCTAAGAATATTTCAGCCAATAAGCATCTGACTGTTATTGCAACCAATCAATAACTGTGTAAAAGAAATCATCAAAACCTGTAAAACTGCAAAAGAAGGATATGTTTTACGTTTGATGTGTGTCTGGAAAGTTAACCTCCATTCCAAGGGTGTCAGTTATAAGGCGGGGAAAAAATCAGTCATCATCTAAAGAACAATATACAATAACAATATCTAAATGACTAAGTATAGGTCTGGCCGCCAATTCACATCCCAAGATTTAGAGTATGGCTAAGAAGTGACCGCTACACCTAATGATACGAGGCACATTAAATGATTACTACTATGGTATTTTGATGCCATTCTATGGCGTAATACAATAAGGTTATGGATATAGGGTAGAGTGTGTGTGGGTTGGAGGGCATCCATGGGGCTTCAGACCGCCCAGGCTGGCGGCAGCAGGCCTGTCACAACAACCAGTAACGCCACACAACTCTCAAACAAACGTCTGCAAGGGCGAGGCGAGGCAAGGCGGGGCGGGGCGGGGCAGGAGGACAGAGGTCGACGACCCATCACCCTCCTCCTGCTCCTCTCGTTCTCTCTCCTTCCCTGAGACGCCTTCCTTTCCCTCCTCCTCCTCCTCCTCTTGCTCTCCGTCCCACCATCTCCTTTCCAATGTCTATCCCCTCCTCCCCCTCACCCCCCCCCCCCTTCCTGTTCCATTTCCAGGTTATTTTTCTTACACACACACACTTACACAACTCCATAAGAAGAGTAACGAACTGAGGAAATACATTTTGCCCATCTATGTTTTCAGTCGATATATTTTTTGTTTTGTTTTAAGCCTGAGCGAGGGATATACTGGTGCGCACAGAACGAAACGAATCGTTGATAATGGTTGGAGGTATAACGAAACTTATTTTCAAGACGTATAAATGATAAAGGGGGAAGAAAAAGAAAAAAAAAAGACCCTTAAAATATACTTTTCAGCATTATGACGGTAGCATGGCTATTTCCAATACATTTCGTCAACACAAGAATAAGATAAAACAATATTCAGTTTCCAACCCATGTCCCAGCCAGCTTACATCCGGTAGATTCCATGCCCTAGCATAATTATTCCCAGAACATTTAATGTCCCAGCAACGTATCCTGAAAATCTAACCTTCACCCTTTCACTCACCACTCCTCA
Organism: Panulirus ornatus; assembly: GCF_036320965.1. Lineage (NCBI taxonomy): Eukaryota > Metazoa > Arthropoda > Malacostraca > Decapoda > Palinuridae > Panulirus > Panulirus ornatus. Next base: position 51,634,063 of record NC_092234.1, on the reverse strand, counting down.
CACACTCCCTCTCACCGTCCCAGCGAAGACCCTCTCTGTCCCCTCTCACTCGAGTGTCAGACGCCCTCTCTCTTGAGCGCCAGGCGCCGCCGGCACCACCTGCAGCCAACCAGCTCTGGCCAGGGAGGCGTTACATGACAGGACCCGGTGTGGTGCATGAACGATCCCATGGCACTCGGCTCGGTCCTGAGCATGTAGACCTGGGAGGCTGGGGACCCACGGCGCGCTGATCATCCTCTCCTCTCTCTCTCTCTCTCTTGCTTACTCGAATAGAGAGAGAGAGAGAGAGAGAGAGAGAGAGAGAGAGAGAGAGAGAGAGAGAGAGAGAGAGAGAGAGAGAGAGAGAGATGCAAGATTTTGCCAGAACGGCCGGGATAGCGTGCTTGTTAAGTAATGCCGTTTCTCCTAGTCGTCACACAACTTATGCAGTTGTCTATCCGAGAGGTTCATCAAAAATTTACCTCAATCCGATCTACGTTTCTTTTAAACGTTTGTGTAGTTGCTCCATGTATATTTTCTATCTGTCTCTTGGTATTGCACTGAATACGCTTTTTAATTCTTCTGCTGGACCCGCGTATTTGCCTGATAATCTATTTTGGTATATTTCCAGGCATAATTCCATTATTTATACTTCTGTATCTTCCTTGGTGAGATACTCTCAGATGCAGTACATTTTTATCTACACAAACTACTTGATGCCATGCTTATGTCAATCGTGTAGCTTTCTCATCTGCACATTAGGCTGTAAAGTACGAGTCTCTCAACCTCTTGTGATAGTTTACCACTAGGCTGTAAAGTACGAGTCTCTCAACCTCTTGTGATAGTTTACCACTAGGCTGTAAAGTACGAGTCTCTCAACCTCTTGTGATAGTTTACCACTAGGCTGTAAAGTATGAGTTTCTCAACCTCTCGTGATAGTTTTACTGCTAGGCTGTAAAGTACGAGTCTCTCAACTTCTCGTCATAGTTTACTACTAGGCTGTAAAGTACGAGTCTCTCAACCTCTCGTGTTAGCTTACCACTAGGCTGTAAAGTACGAGTCTCAACCTCTTGTGATAGTTTACCACTAGGCTGTAAAGTACGAGTCTTTCAACTTCTTGTCATAGTTTACTACTAGGCTGTAAAGTTTACATGTTCTAAAATTAACCCCTTTGATATTAGTTCCCTCTTTTCCCCTACAGCTCCTGCTCAGATCATAGCCTGAGTTGAGGTAGAGATTTGTAAATACGACGCCCTTAGTCACACTGACACCATCTTATCATATACAGCTCAGACTTGACAGAACACCAGAGATGCTAATGCTGTTGTTCTAATGGTTCTTACCTAGACTAGGTAATCTTAATAACTGAACATTCATAATTCAAACTGAACTGCTTGCCATTCCCATCGATGTCAAACACACACACACACACACACACACACACACACACCTAGTATTTGTTGATAACCACGAGGGAAAATGATACACATTAAGCCCCAAGTGCACTTTCGTGTTATTACATGTCCCCTGAAGATGTAATTCCACGAAAGTGCACTTGTGACTTATTGCGTTTCATTTCTCCTCGTGGTTTTCAACAATTATATGTATAATAATAGCGTCAGCAGAAACTTTGAAGATGCTGTTGCTTGACTTAATATAGTCAACTGATACTTATGGGAGTATACCCCTCTTACTGATAATAAAAAGACCACATGTATGTAACCTTTACCAATAAAATCCCTCTCACACCCTGCAACATTAAGTTGTGAATTGTAAAATTAACGCATTCAGAGATGATTCCTAACTAAGCATTACAAGATATGTGTAAGCATTTCAACCATAACAATGCTCTACCTCCGATGCTTGAATAGTGCTACTGCTTTGCCTATCGTAAACAATTCATTTATTACATATCTCGTTGTGCAATCCGACCATTGTTGCTCAACCCTGGCAACTAGGTCTCTCATTGTGTGTAATTTGTTGAATTAATCACTTAAATGTTGCCTTGCTAACACTGCTCACGCTAAGTAATAACTTGTAACGTACCGCACTTATTATGGGACTTCTGTGCACTCTGTATCCACCGCCCACACGATGGGTCGCATTCGCCGCTCTTGCGCCGGGAGAGTCAACCATTAATTTAGCTTGTACAATGTTTCTGTGTACTCTTGCTTAACTTGTTTGTCTCCTGTTTGTCTAATGAGTAGTGACCATAAACAAACGCAGCAGTGTTCAATCTTTGCCGCTAATGTGGACTTGAAATATTTTCATCAATGGCTTCCTCTGACTTAGCTTAAAGAGTACGAGTACCGACCTCGAGAGTCTGCCATGATAGCAAGCTAGCAAGAGAGAGAGAGAGAGAGAGAGAGAGAGAGAGAGAGAGAGAGAGAGTATGAAAAACCATCTTAAACCCATAACCTCGGAGTCGTACCCAGCCTCCCCATGAATAATCAACCCAAGTTAATTCCCTCGGTCAGAGATAAATAGTTGCGCTCCTCAAGATGGAGCGGCCAATGCTGGGCGCCGCCGCTGGTATCACGTGACCCACACAACCTCTCCCACATCTCACTTGTAGTAAAGTATACAAAAAAAAAAAAAAAGCAGAAGCAACGAACAGAGCATTCGTTCTTCACTGGGCTTATTTACATAAGCTTACACCATGATACATAAATGGGTCAGCCAAATATACCCATGACGACAGAGTCCCTGGCGACCCTGAGATAGAACTAGTGGTCTAAGGACGTGAAGGACCCCCAACGCCTAATCTTTACCGTAAAAAAGGGAGTAATCTTGGGATAATTTGTTTCTAGTCCCAACACTAGGTTATAAACGATGTGACGGCAGTGAGTTCTGGATGGAAAGTTGGATTCAAACTCCTTAACTACATGTAGATTCTGTTTTCGTTCTTTTATATACGTACATCAACCCTATAATGTCACACAGTCCTCTCAAACTTTCATTGAAATTCTTGAATTATGGAGAAAATTAAGAAATCAGCGACTCATGTTCTGGCTGTGAACACCCTTCTAAATCAGTAATTGGCACAAGAAGACGACTTGATCCTGATTACAAGGGATTTACCGCGCATTTATAAAGGTCTGGTGGATTTAAAGTTCTGGGATGACAAGAGCCGCCCGCTATTTGCTCCTAGTCAGCCGTGAATAGAGTTAGGGTGGAGGACAGAAAACTATCTATAGGGATCAGTACCCGGAGGCCTCTTTCACACTACCAAATTTGCATTAGTCACAGCGATTACATTTCTTCGGACGCCATACACATACACTATATAAAATGCAGTGAGAAAGAGAAATTGAATAAGTGTAGGATTAGCTTATTGTTGAAGACATATGGAAACTCAAGGATGGGCCGTTGTGGTGATGTTGACTTCTGTCTCTACACCGCTAAGTTTGGACCTCTTTATCATCTTCAGAACCATAATCTGCCATTTTTCGAAGGGTAAGTCTTACAACAGCCCCAAGAACACATTTAGCTTATTATATCCCTTTTTTTTCTGTTTCTCTTAGCTTGGCCTCAGTGGGGACTTCTGTCCCGATTGGAACATGACATGAAGAAATACGAATAAAATGAGAATAGAAAATAATAGAATGACAAAAAGAAGAGAAATAGGGCAACACAATAATAAACTGGGTTACCGAGATAAGGTTAAACAACTTAATACTTGCGACAAACATATGAAATATACAAAGAAAAATATTAGCATTCGCCTTCTCTCTTCCCTATCTGCAGAGAGAGAGAGAGAGAGAGAGAGAGAGAGAGAGAGAGAGAGAGAGAGAGAGAGAGAGAGAGAGAGAGGAGAAAAATTACTAGAAAGAAGGACGATAAAACTGCCTTAGAAATAGGATTACCTATAAGATACTGGGCGACGAATAAGATTGAAAATGGAATAATGGAAAGTTACAAGGATTACTCTAGATAATTGGAGACAAATTGGGATACTGTAAAAATTTGATGAAAAAGATAAATAATGATAGCGTGGGAAGATGGTAAGAAACGGTATTAACGTAGATATACCGGGAAATTAGATATCAAATTAAACAATCGAAAGCATAATACAGACCAGGATTCAAATATAGAACCAGTAGGAAAGATAATAAGACAAAAAGCAGTATCGTAAAGAAGGGTAAATGAACAATGAGCTCATACGTTAGTTGGGTGAGTTTAAGCTACTTTATGCAACAGGAAAATTTTTTAACACCATGGCCCATGGACGAAGTGGGGGGGAGATCAGAAGTACCAAAAAGAATAGAGTATTCGGTAAAGGTAACTATAATGTGGACAAATGAATACGAAAGCACGAGTGGCAGTTCTTGAATGAATTTCACTCAATACATACAGAGTATAAAGCAGAGAGAGGAAACATGAAATATACGGATAAGCAAAGTGAGGAAACACTAACAAAGAAATAAATAATTGCGTGAAAAGGGACAATGAAACACTAAGACGTTGCACTGAAACATTAAGAAAAGATGACAGATAGTCAAGAAAAATATTAAAACTAAGAAAACGTTTCATTACACAGAAAACGAAAGGCTCAGCGGCAGCAGCAGATACAAAAACAGATTTACTCGAGGTCATGACACGAAGGCCGGACAAAGTGGGTCTCATATAGCCAGCTGAGACACGGCAGGCCTACAATAAGGAGAGCGACACACGGGCTTATGAGACGGCTCGTTCTTCCTTTGAAGGTCGTCCGTCACACGGGCTCATGAGAGGGTTCATTCTTCCTTAAAGGTCGTCCGTTTTCTCTCTCTCTCATCCGCCTTACACCCTATCAAATAGTTTGCGCGCCACAAACAGGTCAAGGGCCATATTCTCCTCAGGTCATTAGTACGAACTGAGTCAAAATTATACGAAGCATCTGAGGAGTCCACTTTAATTTATATTCAGACCTGAAAATAGGGTACAAGAAAAACACCCAAGAAATCTTTTAGGAAGGAATGGCTCCGGTGAAAGTCATTCTTAAGAGGCAAAGATTTTATCGTACGTAGGATTAACACTTAAATTTTATGGAATAGATAATCCCCTTATCAGTTATCACAAGCGCGATAAACCGACCTCAATTTTAGCATAAACAAACATGTAACACCAGCCTGTTCGCGCCATCCATGACAAAAGTGAACTCTGGCTCTGTAAAAAGCCCGGGTGTGTTTGAGATAAGGGGAGACAGGGAGAGATCTGTTCCGGGACCAGCCTGAGGAGGGGACGGAGGAGAGGGAGAGAGAGGCAGAGAGAGAGACTCATTCATGGTGGGGGAGGGAGCAGGGATGGATGTATGTGGGGGTGGGGTGAATGAGGAGTAAGGAGGCGGCATGAGGGAGCGGCTCTGGTTGAGGCGATGAACCGTAAGATTAACACTACATGATTAAGGAAGATTACTGGCGACAGAGAAGGATTTTCCACCGTATCACGACGCTAAGGACAACAATCGAGGGTTGAAGAGAGTGTGGGGGGGGGGGGGGTATTGAGGCTAGATGGATTATAGTGATTGTGAGACTAAGTCGAGATGGATTAACGATAGGGAGGACTGTGAGAAAAGGTGGATTATAAGGAAAGAATTTCAAGACGAGGTGGATCACGAGAAGAGAATTTAAAGACGAAGTGGATTATAAGGGGAGAATTTTAAGACGAAGTGGATTAACGAGAGTGGACTGTAAGACAAGGTGGATTAACGAGAGTGGACCGTTAAGACAAGGTGGATTATACAAGAACAGACTGTTAGACAAGGTGGACTATAAGAGTGTACGACAAGAGTAATTAGAGAGAAAGAAGACGTAATGGGTCAGCAAGAGAGAGGGACAAGTGTGTGACACGAAGGATAAGAGGAATGGACTGTGAGACGAGGGGCGTCAAGACCCTAGACTGTGCGACTGACAGGGAGTTAACAAGAGACTGGACCGAAAGACAAGGCGGAACTGTAGACCGTGAAAGATGAAAGGATACAAAATACAGAAGGCGAGCTGTGATAGAAAATGGATCAACGGGATACAAAGAGCAAGAGAGAGAGAGAGAGAGAGAGAGAGAGAGAGAGAGAGAGAGAGAGAGAGAGAGAGAGAGAGAGAGAGAGAGAGAGAGAGAGAGATGAGTGATAAAAACATCAAGGGAAGAGAGGGGACCCCAAAGGAGAGATAATTAAAGAGCAGAGGAGCGGGAGAGGAAGATAGATTACAGGGTGAACAGAAACGACTGCCTCCCTAATTACGTGTAAAAAAAAATAAACACCCACCCTTCCCATGAAATACCACAACCACTACTGCCATGATCTGCTCACGATAAGTTTTTTCAAAGTAATATCTGATGACGGAATAGCAGGGCGTCGAATGACAGAAGAGTGGAATCACACGACCGTTTTTAATGATATATCAAAAATAGTATTCATAAGATACATCCACTGTTTGTAGTACCCCTACGACAGAACTATTTTCATACGAATGTGTGCATGACCCAAGACAGCACCATTTCCATACCAGTGTGTGCATGAATCAAGACATCACCATTTCCATACCAGTGTTTCCATGAACCAAGACATCATCATTTCCATACCAGTGTGTGCATGACCCAAGACAGTACCATTTCCATACCAGTGTTTGCATGACCCAAGACATCACTATTTCCATACCAGTGTGTGCATGACCCAAGACAGCATCATTTCCATACCAGTGTTTCCATGAACCAAGACATCATCATTTCCATACCAGTGTGTGCATGACCCAAGACAGTACCATTTCCATACCAGTGTTTGAATGACCCAAGACATCACTATTTCCATACCAGTGTTTGCATGACCCAAGACAGCATCATTTCCATACCAGTGTTTGCATGACCCAAGACAGCACCATTTCCATACCAGTGTTTGCATGACCCAAGACAGCACCATTTCCATACCAGTGTTTGCATGACCCAAGACAGCACTATTTCCATATGCTGATGTCAAAGCTACACTTATGCTAGCCAGACGCCATCAAATTATCCCTTTAACAGAATCCTAATGAAAACACAGAGAAGAGTTGTGACGACGTCTTAATTGGCAGCGGCCCGTGAGAGCTCCTTGAGGGAGGCCACCTCGGGATCCTGTTACTGCCCCGCCTCAGACTCCTTCCCCGCCTCTGCTCTCGCCTGCTGGTGATCTGCTTGCATGCCTGTGATTCTTAAGGTCCTGAAAGGCCGGCAGATGTCTTGCTTGGGTGCCTGGGGAGACCTTAGGACGCTCGGAGAGCAGATGTGCTGCCTATTGTCCGGGCTGGGCTTACGAGGGGACCTTTACATGGCTTTACTCTTTTACTTCCACTGGCCAAGTTCCTGAAGTGGAGGCAACACAACGTTACCTGTTTCGTCATGGTTCTTATTCCTGACGAGACAATGGATTACGCTCCATTTTGGCTCGTATTCCTATGATTTCTGTATGGCTGTGTAATTTCTTATTTTCTTGACACTATTCGTTCCAAATGGTGGCTTATGGGATGTGCTGAGGTTCTGAGAATCTCAGTGGGCTCTTGAGTCCCTCCCTCTTGTGTTATCTTAAAACTCTTCTTCGGTTCCAAACACTTCAATTCTTGCTCAATACTAGATCGTTTTTTGCACCGATCACGTCACGCAAGCTTCTGGTGACCCGTGAGACCTGAAGGATTCCGGCTGGGCCCTGATGGTGGCTCAGGAATCAGCGCTACATTTCTTCCAGACTCCAAGTCTACCCCTGGAGCCTGGCGGTGGCTCTGGGATCTATTGCCAACTTCTCCCGGACTCCTGCTGGGCCCTGGGCCCCGACAGTGGCTCTTGGATCAGCTGACAAGTTCTCCCGGACTTATGCCGGGCCCTGGTGGTTGGCTGCAGTTCTTCAACTGATGGTGTCATGCTGGGCTTCATCTGCGACGCAAGTGAATATCAGTTCCCACCGTCCGTGCCTGGTGTGTACGCTGGAGTTCTTCTGGTGTGCTTGAGTTATCTTAACGCTTGTGTTGCTGCTGCTATGAAACATTAGTCAAACGTCGGTGCTGGTCGTACATAAGAGGTGCCTCTAATTTTGACAATAGTATCATTAAATTGTAAATTCTGAGTTTATGCGTTGATAGAATCAATCTTAGAATATATATATATATATATATATATATATATATATATATATATATATATATATATATATATATATATATATATATATACAATAAGTATCTAGAACTACATAATAAATCAAGAGCATGAATATCAAACAAACACGAAGTTAATTTCATTTTATTTGAAAAGACTGTAAGTCTAAGTACAAACAATGCATTACTTTGATAGTACAGGTGAAGGTGGAAGCATGCACAGTTCTTACTACATACCGTCCAGCTTAATTCATATGGCACACAAGTTAAGGTCTCGAAGTCGTCGCTTCCGACAACGTGGAGGAAGGACAGACTTCGGCATGTCGATAATATCAACCCAAAACCTCAGTGACGTGGCGTACCATCCCATAGTAACTGCAATGTACGTTGACGACGCTGTGGCCACACTCACATCCAACTTGCAACTTACAATTTTGGCCAGAGGAGCGAATTCCGACCAGCGATGCTAAACAGTGTCACAGACTTTGATTTTTTGGACTCGGGAGGGCGAAAGTTATTGTGATCTCGTACCCATCCAGTGGGAGGTGGCATACAAGAGGATGCTGAGCACACAGAAGGGCCTTTCATTATTGTACCCAAGTGAAACGTCTTCTTTATTTCGAAGCGTCCACTGGAAATAGTTCATCAGGGAACTGTGCAGATACTACGGTACACCACTGACGAAATACTAGGCTATGTCTACCATCAAAATGTTTATCTTTAAAATACTGTAATGAATGGGTTTACCGTTAAAGTCATGCTCAAATAAAACTTTATAACCGAAGAAATACTTTAGATATAAGTTTAACATCAATGTTATATTTATGTAAGGATACTATTAAGGTAATATTCGACTCGAGATTTGCGATAAGGTACCAACCTCTCAGCTACAGGTTTACCATCATCGTACTTCTCAGATATAAGTTTAACTACAGAGTTGAGCATGAAAGTGTTACTGACTTGTAACACGACATGCGGTACAGAAAACTGTAATAATAAAGATAATAATAATAATAATAATAATAATAATAATAATAATAATAATATTATTATTATTATTATTATTATTATTATTATTATCATCATTATCATTACTATCATTATTATTATTATTATAATCATTATCATTATCATTATTATTATTAGTATTAGTATCATTAGTATTATTATTATTATTATTAATAAGAACAGTAGCAACAAACACGTCTCCTTTCAATCCAGTCAGCGTAAGGCACTCCATAAGCCCTGCCCTGGGTAGACCTTACGTCAAAACAGACCAACCATGATATAAATACCCAGAAACAAAGACAAATTTCAAGAATATTCGAAACTGCACAAGAAATCCAGCCAATTAAGTAAAAGGAAAACATTTCATTTTTGCCGCAAGAGTGGGGAAGTTAATGGAGCGAAATGCGTGATGAGAGAGGCAGATGATTATGATGATGATACAGGGAGGGGCAGGGCACTCCACAGAGCACAGCCTGTGTCCGGCTGGGTCATACATAGATACAGGCAGTGGCGAGACCCGGGCCACGGCCTTGGAGGATACACAGGGTGTATCAGTACTCCACAAACAAACAGTAAAGACCAGGGTAAAAGACGCCGAGCGTGGGTGAAAGAGGGCGAAGAAAGAACCTCACCCCCCCTCTCCCCTCCACTCCCCCAGAGAATAGGCAGTCGTGGAGGAAGGGAGATGAGGAGTGGGGTGAGAGGGAAGGGAGGGTAGGAGGGAGGAGTGGGAGGAAGGGAGGGAGAGAGGGAGGCGCCGGTTGACGCAGCTGAGGACTAAATGATTCAGACACAGCTGGTGAGTGTTTGTTTGTTCTCTGGCCGCCCTAGCAGTGCTGTGGGAGGGGGTAAGAAATGGGTAAGGAGGGGGTGGTAATGGGTGGGGCTGGGCTGGGCTGGGCTGGTCGGTGGGTAACCCCGAATCTCACCCACCACCCCAGGCCCTTCCCTGGTCACAGTGCCAGTCTAATCCTGCAACAATGCCTGTCATTCACCAATCCTCCTGTACCAGATCACCGTCAATTGACAAGCTTCAACCTTTCCACCATGATCAAGCAGCAGGAGAGAGAGAGAGAGAGAGAGAGAGAGAGAGAGAGAGAGAGAGAGAGAGAGAGAGAGAGAGAGAGAGAGAGAGAGAGAGAGAGAGACTGGTGGGTTGACCTGCCCTCCTCCCCTCCTCTTCCTCCCCCTTGACAGTACCAGCTTTTCACCTGCTTTAGCCTCAGTACTATGATTACTGAAGCTTTGGGGAAGGGGGAGGGTGGATATGTCACATCAGCTGTGTCTCCTCCCATCCCCCTTCTGCTGAGGGTAGGGGGTGGTTATCATTAGCGCAGGGTGATCATGGTTATCACTGGTGTAGTGTAATCATGATTATCACTGGTGTAGTGTAGTCATGGTAATCACTGGTGTAGTGTAATCATGATTATAACTGACGTAGTGTGATTCTGATTATCACTGCTGTAGTGATTCTGATTATCACTGCTGTAGTGACTATGATTATCATTGCTGTAGTATGATCATGATCATCACTGGTGTAGTATAATCATGGTCATCACTGGTGTAGTGTAATCATGATCATCACTGGTGTAGTGTAATCATGATCATCACTGGTGTAGTGTAATCATGATCATCACTGGTGTAGTGTAATCATGATCATCACTGGTGTAGTGTAATCATGATTACCACTGGTGTATGTGTAGTGTGAACATGACCATCAATGATGCAACGTACACCCAACTCTCTCCCCTTCCATCATGAGGAATCTAGGTGTAAGAAGACCTTGGGAGTCGACATCGTCCCTAACCTGTCACCAGAGTACCACTTCACGAAAACAGTTAAGGAGACTAAGTGTCCGGGAGCATTTAACTGCATTTAACTCATGGTCGAAGAGAAAATTAGAAAGCTGTTCATATCCGACCTAAGACGAAAACTAGAATATGGAAAAGAGAAGGGTGAGGGGTGACTTGATCATTACCTATATGGTTTTAAAAACAAATTGATGGCATAGGCAGTAAACAGTACGTCGAGTGATGTCGGGATGGAATAACCACACGACATAATATGAGATTACCTAAGATGCGAAAAAGTATATATATATATATAGTATAATAATAATGGCTTTGTGGAAAAGAATGACCGAGAACATAGTTGATTTAGACAGCATACAGAAATTCATAAAGTTATATGATAGCAAAGAATGTTCAAGAGGTTCCCCCCTCCTCCTCTCCCAATATATGACAAATAGGTAATTCATCACAATTATATATATATATATATATATATATATATATATATATATATATATATATATATATATATATATATATATTTTCGCCATTTCCCGCATTAGCGAGGTAGCATCAAGAACAGACGACTGAGCCTAAGAGGGGAAAAATCCTCCTCACTTGGACCATGTCTCTGTTTCTTCTTTTAGAAGAGTAAATCAGGAGGGGAGGATTTCCAGCATCGCGCACAAAAATCCAGCAGGTATAAGCACACGGTACTTAAGTGCCTTACTCTGCCACCACCTCTGGGATCTCAAGATATTATCATCTTTTCGCTGGCACTTCCACTAGTGTTGTAGTGTTACCAGCGGTGGTCTGAGCAGATGTAAGGGATGACTGTCTGTGGCTGTCGTCCGAGCAGACGTCAGAACCGACGGTTTATGACCTTCGGACAGAAGAGTCTACTGTCTACTGAACGGCTTGTACCACCCGTGTGGCCACACCTCCCAGACAGGTCCTCAGGCTTCTATAGTTTCTCATAACCATTAACAGTCTGTTGGCAGGTACTTCTGGGTTTTGGAATTCATATCTATTTCTATTCTGTCATTGATGACTCGCGTCTCCTACATCTGGGCAAGGTCAAGTGAATACAGTTCGGCACTTTGTGGTGGGGGTTTGATCTTGTAGTAGTGGGGTCACTTACCCCAACCCTGCAGTCTGGTAAAGTACAGAAACGCCTAATTAATCCCCTAGGGTGGACTTCTCAGCTAATTAAACTTAGGTACTATCATGGTCCATGACGTATTCCTTTCACTACGCCTAATTAGCCAAAAGACATGCAAAAAGGCTAGCCACACTCATTATGCAAAGATAATGTTGACATTATGTAAATAAACAGAAGTTAAATGTCAGCCGCTATATGTTGCAAGTGACCTCATGCACTGAGGCTGTATGGCAAGTGCCTCAGTCTACTGAAATATCATGTAAACTACTGAAAACATCGGCCAGACGATGTAATGATTAGCCTAGCCATCATCAGACTGTCTGACGCTAAAAAAGGAGAGCTGTTTCACAGGGTCACAGACAAGAAAAGAAAAGAAAAAAATGAAGATGGTGTTGGATAGCGGGAAGCGAAGTACATTTTTGGTAGACGGGTGTTTACAGTGGGTGGTGGGAGCGTGGGCACTCGGCAGTAGACACGGTGTGGGTCAGGCTGGTAGTACACCCGGTGTGACCTACCAGGATAAATATCTCCATCGACGAGAGATCCCAGACCTGACAAAATATACACAAGGTCCTGCCCCATCTTCTTCTTCTCAAACCCCAACCCTAACACCATCTCCACTCCTCAGCCTCCTCGACCCCTCTCTCATCACCTACAGAGGAATTCTACACCATGTACAGCAGCTCTTCCTTTGGCTTCAGTGGTAAGATGACTTCACGCACAGTCAACACCAGAGCACAAGTCTCCTCTCCTAAGCGTTACTCTGGCAGTGTACACTACTGCACGGCCTCATACGTTTTATCACATTCTATCAATACTTAATGCAGCGAGATTTAAGATTCCAGTGTATGAATATATTTCTTACGACCACACATCTGATGAATGTGTGCGAAGGAGAATTTTCAAGGCTGTGTGGAGGCGGTTCTCAGAGGAGCGCGGGAATGTTGACATCAGACAGCTGATCCAGGCTGGTGACGTCACGACACTGACATTTACACCCGTGTCCTCCAGCTACCCTCCTGCCCAGTGCCACCCACACCGCCCAGTGCCACTCACACCGACTTCACCCACCCAGTTACTGGTCAGAGCTGACAAGTCCCGCCCCGTGCGAGAACATCACACCCACTACCGTCACACTCATTTTCCACCACTCTTACAGTCGTCTACCACTACCAGGCTCATTTACCACCCCATCCACAACTGCAGCGCCCATCTTCCACTTCTCTTCAAGTCTACGACTTTTATTATTGGCGCCTCTCTAGTCAAAATGACAATATCCAGCTTATTCTTTTTTAATCATCTGTATGCCTTCTAACTTTTACCGCTCTACTCTCTTAGTTTCTGATGTCTTCCACTATCTCAAACAGCCTCGAAAGGACCCAGTGGTCTGTTGCTGTTTGAATTCCTTTGTACCCGTATTTGTATATTCACCACAGTTACCACTCTGCAGAAGGCAGGATTGACCCTATGTAGTACAGAAGGCAATACGGGCCTGGCTGGTGCAGAAGGAAGCATGGACCTGAGTGGTGCAGGGAGCAGGACGGACCTAGGTGGTATGGGTGGTACAGGAGGAAGCATGAACCTGGGTGGTATAGGAGGAAACCTCCCTCAGCCTCAGTGTGGTGCTCGCGGGATCTTGGTGAGACGTAATGTAAACACTGTGTTTGCTAGGATGACGGACAAGATTTCCTGCTCCAGAAACTATGCAGGAGAGGCACACACACACACACACACACATACACACACACACACACACACACACATGCGTAGACAATGAACAGTTTTTCGAAAGACGAAGGGATAAAACAACCAGAGGGGCAGATAAAATCAAGCAAGAAACTTGTTAGAATTACACGTAAAGTCCTTTTATGAGACAAGAGTGGCGGAGAAATGAGAAAACGAAGCGAGGATGTGGCCAATACCAACAGTGTACAGACTCATTGTACGACAGCAAATGTTCATGTGATGGGGGCCGCCAAAAGAGATTAGAAGTCTTTCACCACACAGTATAAACAGGTATTACAATTAGGAAATTACACATAAGCACACTCACACATACACACATTTACATACGTAACCATACATACACAGAGGCACAAACTGTTGTATATTTGTGCCGACTATACATCCGTTTACATCTATCCTAAGGGCAAGAGGTAATGGCGACAAGAAGACTTTCTTTAAGTTCTGAGCTATCTTGATGCTGGGCTACGAGAGCTTGGGATGTCACCTAGGGCACCTCTGTGTACCACGTCTGCACAATGTTATTAGGTGTTAACATTGGTCCTTCCCGGAGACCCCCCCAGTGTGATGCAAGGGTGAAATCTCATCCTTCAAACCCTGTGGCCTGAGCCTTATTCTTGTGGTGGTGAGAGCGAGTCTTATGTTTGACGAGTATGCTGTAAACCACTTAAAGGCTGTCCATCGGCGCCCTCTACTTGTTGGTTCTACAAGCCGTTCGACGCTAATATATCCTCAGCAGCCTCTCCAGTGGGAACAAGTGTTGCATTAACTTGAGGTGGGGTGGTGGGTGAGGGTATGGAGGGAGGAGAGTGGCTCTGCTGCTGGTGGGGGGGGAGAGAGTGTGGTGGCGCGGGGGGGGGGGGGGGGGGGGGGGTGAGGGCGGTGGGGGGGAGGGGGGGGGGTCAGGCCGGGTCAGTCCCTCGTCATGTTTATTGGTTCAGCCCCACTTGTTCTCCCCCCCAACCCCCACAACCCCCCCCCCCCCTCGCTTACAACGGCTCACCATTACAACAGCTTGCATCATCCTGTTGTGTGTGGTTGATACTACTGATAGTCGCCCCCTTCCTCTCTCTCTCTCTTTCTCTCTCTCTCTCTCTCTCTCTCTCTCTCTCTCTCTCTCTCTCTCTCTCTCTCTCTCTCTCTCCCCCTAATGGGTGCCTTACGTAAGCTGGCGGGGGGGGGGGGGGGATGTATACACAAGGTTAAGATATGGCGGGTGGATAAAGGTTATGAAACGGGGCAATATCAGCCTTAAAACTCTTCCCTTGTAACACATATATATACTACACGCCATAAAGTGCACACACACACACACACACACACACACATACTGACAGCCGCAAGATTCTTTTCTTTTTTTTTCAAGCGACTAACTCAGTGGAAATGAAGGATCCTAGTCATGTACTAGTACTCCCTTCCTGCTAGGGAAATACGAACACACACACACACACACACACACACACACACACCCTCGACACTGATGTACATATAGTGGTACACACATACCCTCAACACTGACGTACATATAGTGGTATACGCACACGCTCACTCAGCTGTTCCCACTACCCATACGTACATGCCTGTATTACTCCATCCTACAATACGTAAGGAAGCCACTACGTAATAGGCCCAGCCACAGAGAGTGGCACTGATCGCTAACATGAGGTACGATGATGAGGGAAGTGGCGTGGGTGTCGGAGGAAGTGGCATGGGTGATGGAGGAAGTGGCATGGGAGTGATGGAAGTGGCATGGGTGTTGGAAATTGTGGCGAGGTTGGCGGAGGAAGTGGCGTGGGTGTAAGAGGAAGTGGCGTGGGTGTTGCGGCGAGGGTGATGGACAAAGTAGCATGGGTGATGGAGAAAGTGGCGTGGCTGTTGGAGTCTGCGGCGAGGGGTGATGAAGAAAGTGGCGTGGGTGATGGAGGAAGTGGCATGAGCGACGAATACAGTGGCGTGGGTGTCGGCAGGAAACCATGCCGTCTCCCCTCACAACACGGACACACGCCCCACCCCGGCCTGTGTCTTGACCCGCAACCCCAACATCTCCTCCTCCCCTCGCCCAGATGATCTCTTTCTCTCCTCGCACCGGAGGCTTATCTCTTCCACAACCCCAGAGATCTCCTCCTTCTTCCTCCGCTTCCTTCATCTCTCTCTCTCTCTCTCTTGTCCCGCTCAGTAGACAGCTCTTGCCTCCCCGCCCAAAAGCTCTCTCTCTCTCTCTCTCTTTCTCTCTCTCTTGCCCCGTCTCGGAGATCTCTCTCTCACTCCTCCCGGTGATCTATTCTCTCTCTCTCTCTCTCTCTCTCTCTCTCTCTCTCTCTCTCTCTCTCTCTCTCTCTCTCTCTCCCATCTCTTGCCCCGCCCCCAACACCTGTAACCTTGAAACTGGATCATCTTATCAGTGTACATGACGGCGGTCGTGAGGCCACACACCTCCTGCCACCATTATCAACCCCAGAACAATCCTTGAACCAGACGACGCGACCCGTGGGCACGACGGTACGACCCTTGAGCACGACAGTACGACCCTTTAAACGCGACGGTGCGACCCTTGAGCACGACAGTACGACCCTTGAGCACGACGGTACGACCCTTGAGCACGACGGTACGACCCTTGAGCACGACGGTACGACCCTTGAGCACGACGGGTACGACCCTTCAGCATGACCCTTGAGCACGACAGTACGACCCTTGAGCACGACGGTACGACCCTTAAGCACGACAGTATGACCCTTGAGCACGACGGTGCGACCCTTGAGCACGACGGTACGACTCTTACGTTATTAAGACCTAGCCTTTGATCTGATCCTTAAGAGTTTTGAAAAAGGCCACGCCCTTAAATTTTTTTTTTTTTCGTTCTCTCTCAGCAAGTGAACAAAGATTGATCCTTGAAAATGAAAATAAGCAACAAGTTATCCATTTTCTTCAACCATTCAATGTGTCAAGTCAAACTTGGTTACGGAGACAGTAACACTATGTTGTCACTGCTAGATTTAAGCTTGGAGAACAGCTTTACTATCTCCTTAGTGTATTTGGAGATATTGATTATAGAAATCTTGAAGTTTGTGGCCAGAGATATGAACATACATACACTACATCATGTCTGAGGCTGCGAAAGGAAAAGAAATAAAGACGGATCTAAACCAACCCAGCAAGAGATGGTCACAACATTTCACTGTTTATAAGATACTTGAGAATCTGATGTTGTATCCGCTTTCTACATGAACCAACTATGTAACAACACCATGTTAGAACCATCTACCACTTGTGAGCTTGGGTCATGTTCCTCACCGCTACACAGAATGAAGCATAGCTGGCAAAGTAAACTGGCCGCTAATTAATACCGGCCAACGCTGAAGATGTCTTAGGAACATCTGTTCTTCTGAGAAATTCTCCGAAACTTCGGGTCATCCCTCGTCATCGTGCGGTAACGAACGACACTTTCTTCCCTGACGGACGAACACAAGATAAACATCACAAAATATACACAAAATACATTTTCCTCTTTTCAATTGTCCTTACAGTTTTATCCTTCCATACACGAGGAAAAAAAAAAAAAGAAGAAGAAGAAAGACTAAAGCCTACTATACAACCTTCGTCAATGCCTCACAATGTACCTCTTCCCCGTCTCTGGCTGGAAGGTTCGTACTTCCTCCGCTCCTATCCTGACCTTCAGCAGACAACCAAACGCAACAGGAGCGGACGTGGGTGGGTGTGCGTGGGCGTAGGTGGGCGTGCGTGGGCCCGAGTGGCGTGGGGTGGCGGCCTGTGTGTTGCCACACAGTCACATGATACGCCCACGCCCACACGTCTTCCTTGCTGACATGACTTCACTTATAAAACTCTACACTCGCCTCCAGCAGCCTACAGATAGCGCTTCTTGGCTAACACGACGGGAGGAACAATTCCAAGTAATGTACACTCGAATTTATTATTCCCAGTAACTAAACAAAGCATGCACACACACACACACTATATATATATATATATATATATATATATATATATATATATATATATATATATATATATATATATATATATATATATATATTTCATGAAAAGGTACTTGCACTTTAGTAAGAGTTCATATGACTTCCCTTAATGAAACGACGTATTTTTCACGGAGGAAATCCTCGCCATCAGGTGTGAACAATTCACAAAGTTTCAAATCCCAACACGAGCACAGAGACACGCACACATGCATCTTAGCACCTTTGTGCAAGATGGTGTTCAAGCCCAGGTACTTGTGTTGGGATCTGAAACTTTGTGAATTGTTTACACCAGCTGGGGAGGATTTCCTCCGTTATTATAACATTTTGTGTAAAGTTTCTACACAGCGAATTATCTAAACTCCTACTGAAGTGCGATTACCCCTTCTTATATATATATATATATATATATATATATATATATATATATATATATATATATATATATATATATTACGATGGATACACTAAGAGGCGCCACATCTCTGGCAGATGGCGAGGTCGTGTCGTCCGTCACGTTTATCCTGGCAGTATCAACTATACAACAGTCATATATCCATCTTACGATAAGGCAGCCCTGGGACACATACAGAACCAGCTTTACAGGTGGCATCACAGGGGGGCGGTAGGAGAACCATAAGGGGACGGAGGAGCAAAACCACCCGAGCAGCGTAAATAACAAAAGACACACCCATGAACCTCACTGCCAGGGACGGAGACACAATTACGCAGGCAACTTAGGACCGACCAAGGTTAGGGGGCGCCACAGTCAGACACTGAGCCTCGGTGAAACCTGCAGTCCAGAACGTTCACACGAGGAGCGGGATCGGAGCGATGATCACAGCGAGGGTGTGTCGAAACCACAGTAGTTTTATATGCCACTTAAAAAGTCAGGAGTGAAGGGCTTCTTTCTCTCATCATAAGAAGGGTAGAACTATGATGCTTAAATTCAATGCCTGACCCATGAGTTCTATCTTTATGAGGCTCTCGCAGCGTTCAGGAAGCAGGCCACATCCACCGGGCGAGACTGAGTTAGTGGGGTAATTGTGTACTGTATGTTGGGTTATTTTAGTGTGTATGTGTCCTGTCGCTGTTATGTTTGCTGGGAGAGAGGGAAGTCCGTGAGCAGAGATGGTTGAAGTGTGAAGCAAAGGTAAGCTTTGTATTTCTATTTGGGATAAGAGGTTGATTATGAAGTTGTTTTGGAGGGAGAGGTCTAGTGATGGATATA
Source organism: Panulirus ornatus (assembly GCF_036320965.1). Lineage (NCBI taxonomy): Eukaryota > Metazoa > Arthropoda > Malacostraca > Decapoda > Palinuridae > Panulirus > Panulirus ornatus. The sequence goes on along the minus strand of NC_092234.1, from coordinate 51,615,056 downwards.
TATATATATATATATATATATATATATATATATATATATATATATATATATATATATGCTCGCTATTTTCCGCATGATCGAGGTAGCGTTAAGAACAGATGATAGAGCCTCAGAGGGAAAACTTCACTTGGCTTCTTGCTCAGTTCCTTCTTTTGGAAAGCAATATAAGAAGGGAGGATTTCCAACCATCCACTCCCGCCCCTTCTACGACACGTTTCCCCGCTGGGAGAGGTAGCACCAGGAATACTCAAATGGCCTCATTTGCACCCAAATCAGAGAACCATCACCATCAAGCTCCAAAGACCTTACTCTGGTTTCACCTGACCGCTTCATATGCCCGAGTTCAGCCTATTTTAGCACATCACTCCCTGTACACCACTTCGCTCCATTTTGTTCTATCACAAACAGCGCCCCACACACCCCCCTGAAGGTTCAGACCGCGAAAACTCAAAGCATCTTTCATCCCATTCTTCTATCTCGTCTTCGGTCTAACCCTAGGTTGAGAAGTGACAGTGGCTGTCAAATTTCATTCCTTTGGTCCAGGCTGCTGGCGTTCCTTTCTACCACTCCCACATGTGGGCTGCTGGCATTCAGTCTACAAAATGATCTCACACAATAAGCTCATGCATAACGCTTGACAACACGTAACTCACGCAACTCGTTTTTCGTAGCTCTTAGATTTTCTTGCGGTGAACGCTAAATGCTAGCCCTGCGGTGAGCGCTAAATGTTAACCCCCCTGTGGTGAGCGATAAACGCTAGCCCTCCCTGCCTTTCGGCAAAATGTCGTCGTAAGTATTTGCAATTCCTGCCCCGTGTACTCCCTGCACTTCTGAATCGTGTATCGTCTTAGTCATTCTCTCCTCACTCGTTCTCCATATGTATGAACCATTTCGGCACATCCTGTTTCAGACATACTCTGCTTACTACTATACCTCTCTCTTACGATGTCGTTCAGCCCTCCTCATACCCCATTTTGTACTCAACCATTTGATTTTCAATACATTTACTCCCTTCTGACCTTTAGCATCAACGACCCCGTGACTCACAACCACACAGCATCGCTGGGACTATGACACATACCCACCTTTGCACTCAGAAACAATAACCTCTCCACACATTCCCCCTGTGCACCCAAGACATCTGTTCCTCTCCCACTTTGTCGTCGTTTCCCGCGTTAGCAAGGTAGTGCCAGGGCCAGACGAAAAAACACATTTCATTCGTTCACATCCATTCTCCAGCTGTCATGTGTAATGCACCACAACTGCGTCCCTATATCCACAACCAGGCCCTACACACCTTTCCGCAGTTTCCTTCGGTTGCTTCTTATTCCCTGGTTGGGTCCACTGACAGCACGTCGCCCCTTGTATAACATATCGCCCCAATTCACTCTATCTCGTGTATGTTCAGGATATATATATATATATATATATATATATATATATATATATATATATATATATATATATATATATATATATATATATATATATATATATATATATATATATATATATTCGGGTTCCGAGGACTGTGACCGGAAGAAAGGCCCTGCGAGTTCAATGGCAAGGATATTCATATCTATTTTTACCCTTCGTGGTTTCTCCTCTCCTATATTCACTAGAGACCTGCAGAATAATGCTAAACCAAGTTACGGCACACTTTCAACACCAAGACAAAGTATATATCTGGACATTGATTCGTTTCATTTATTTATATCTTGCCTCCGTAAGTCACTACCATAAAACACTGTCAGATATAACTTCCATCTCTCAACTAACAATCCCTGGTTTTAATGTGCCACATGGACCTCAGTAAAATATCATATACATATAATCTTATTCTTCCTAGCAATGACCTACTTCCTCCAGCTAATAAATATGAGGGCTCAAGACGCGCGCATCGCGCCGGAAGTTCACACACAAATATTTGTTTCTTCCTAAACCACCTCAAAGTCTGGTCTCCATCAGGGCAGACAACCAGCCTGGTACTGGAGGAGTTACTACGGGGAGCATATAAGGTTCAAGCTTCCAGCTAAAGCTTCTAGGAATGTGTTCTTTACTGACACTGTTTAAAGTCGAGTCTCGTTAGAGTACCGAGAGAGAAAGTAGTCCTACCTGTATGGGTAAATGTTTACAAATCGTCTCGTATGTGTAAATGTTTACACATCCTCCCTTGCTGAAAGACGTCTCTGGGCGAGCTATTTACCAGCGGGATTTTTAATCGAGTGTCTGTGACGAGAGACACACGCGTTACTTTTTTATGTAGCCCCTGGGGTAGGCTGATACAAGACTATCTATTGCTAACCTGCGCCATAAACTGATCTAATCTTTCACAAACTAGATCAGAGAACATATCACGTCACCCGAATCAAAGATCAGGAAGACATAGCGGTGCAGTAAATTGATAGCCCAAATTCTTGAATCTGTTGTTTGTCAAATTTATATCAATCATTCTTGAAAATGGTTTACAACTGAGTAAACCCGCTATCATCATGAATAAACCTCCGAGCGAGACTATATATATATATATATATATATATATATATATATATATATATATATATATATATATATATATATATATATATAAGGTAGTATGTTCAACTTTATCCGGCCAAGAGCACATTAACATGGCGTAACCGGCACTTAGTTTACTTCACACATGGGACTCGCAAGTATATAACATCTGGAAAATTGTATTACAAGCTGTGGGATCACATCATACCAGCAGATAACTTTCACTGGCATATCCAGCGTATCGAAATACACAGTTCGTTTCCATCACGATCTGTGAGCCAAAAGATCAGTCAGTGGCTATACAAAATTACGATCGTGAAACGAGAGTGCTATTTACTCTTGCATTTCACGTCCATGCACTTCACAGCAACGACAGAGGGTCTAATCGGCGGATACCATCAAAGTAGCTGGGGGAACCTAAGTTAAACTAATTAGAAGAGTTACATGAGAGTTATGGCAATGCAAAACTTACACGATCCTTAGATTGTTTTAAGTCTACACGATCCTTAGATTGTTTTAAGTCATGACAATCAACAGCCCTAGCTAAGCAAACAAACCTTTTCAACTGAATCAATAAACAACGAAGTGCAAGGAGAACCAGGAAGGATTCCACACTGAAACTTCGTATATGAGGTATATGAATGAGCTACGCTTCGAATCTTTCCTGGGATATGTAGTTTATTTCTGCAAACTCTGTCCTCTCAGAAATATTATATAATCTGGGTGAACTGGATTCAAAGCTTTTTGCGCTGCTTCCTGACTATTGCCTCTGTCTAAAGCTAATTGCCCACGATGAATATCTGCTTACAGTTGGATCATTTGCAGCGTTCTGACGAGTTAACGTTTGTTACCTCTGCCCACAGAGTTGTTTGAGGTGACAAATACTACCTAGCTTCACGTCTGCTACGGTGTTGTTGTTGCTTTGAAATTAGCCCTACAGTCCGGTAATTTATGTAGCAAGTATGTATTCTAGCTTTAAGGCCAGCTGAAGTGTTGTCTAGCTTGTATAGCGTTTAGCATTCTACCAAGGCGTTGTTTGACTAGTTTATTGTAAAACTTACCCACAGAGGAGTTGCCTGGTTAAATCTGGGACGTTGTTTGCAATGTGCTAAACTGTTTACACAGCTGTATACACCGATGAACAGTACCGAAGTTAGACTTTGGCAAAGTTACTAAAATTAGGGTAGACTTTGGCAGACAAGTTACTAAAGTTAGGTTAGACTTTGGCAGAAAAGTTACTAAAATTACAACTTTAGAGAGCAACTAAATCTACATTAAAAGATTTTGATAAGCATCACATTTGGTTAAAATAAATTCTGAACCTCCAGTAAGCTTACCTTGTATTGGCAAATGATGCCATTGAAGAAGCGTGACGAATACTGTACACACTAATACTTTCGCTGCGGCATCTTTGTTGACTTTTACAAGACTGCAAACCTTTACCAGTGTCATCGACAGGGTATTAGAATTAATTCATGTCATAGTCTATGTCACCAGCATTAACATAACAACATAAAGGGGAACAGGAAGATAAGGTATCATATCTTATAACCTTATGTTTAGTTTCTCTCTCTCTCTCTCTCTCTCTCTCTCTCTCTCTCTCTCTCTCTCTCTCTCTCTCTCTCTATATATATATATATATGATACCGGAAGGAAGAAAAGTGACATTAGGTCACCACCAAACTTTGAATTTTACAGGATTTCTGAACTGTTGTTAAGGATGCCTTACGATCATTATAACACTAATATTGGTTGGTCTATTTTACTAAACTCTTTCAGTCAAGTAATCTGCTAAAGCAAGGTATATAAACGTATCTATATAAGAATTAATACTAGTAAGCTCTAAGAAAAATAGTACTACATCACATGCTGCGAAACCCACCAGAATTTATCTACATTATATGATATATTTCCAGTAAAAAACGATACATGAACGGTAAATGAGATGAAGTTAGTGTCGGTGTTCACTCCATCTTATCGTGGAATGATGGAGGAACCTTTTATCTTTTCGTATGGAGAAATCTTAAGCCATCTAAGGATGATTAGAAACGTTATCTTTAGAAAAAAGTTATATATATATATATATATATATATATATATATATATATATATATATATATATATATATATATATATATATATCTGGGGATAGGGGAGAAAGAATACTACCCACGTATTCCCTGCGTGTCGTAGAAGGCGTCTAAAAGGGAAGGGAGCGGGGGGCTGGAAATCCTTCCCTCTCGTTTTTTTTTTAATTTTCCAAAAGAAGGAAAAGAGAAGGGGGTCAGGTGAGGATATTCCCTCTAAGGCTCCGTCCCCTGTTCTTGGCGCTACCTCGCTAATGCGGGAAATGGCGAATAGTATGAAATATATATATATATATATATATATATATATATATATATATATATATATATATATATATATATAAACGTAAAATCAGTCCAGACGTAGGAATTCGTTATCTTTTCACTCCAAATAAACTCCATTCCTCACTGCTGTAGTTCAACCTCGACATGATTATGTTCGACTAACAGTTTGGTCCTAGACTAAACTTTGGCAGCGAAGGGCGGCCGCCTTGTTTACAATGAGCGGGTCAAGTTTCCGTCAGGATCCCAGGCGACCAAGGACGCTGCTGGTTCTCAAGGACCACAGCCTCCAGACGTGCCTTGGCTTACCGAAATAAGGTCACGACTGCTGTACTTATGCCTCAATGACGACCGGATACTGGGATCAACGGCAGATCTTGTGGTATCAAGTCGCGTCAGCTTCTGCACAGGGCACGCCCGAAAATGGTTAGGTCGGCTGCTGAAGTTTTTAGAATGAAAAATCTAAAGTTGAAATCAATGTTGAACGTTACCATGACGCAGCTGAGTACCAAGTTGAAGCCAGCTGCTGAATTCATACAACGATAACCTTGGTGCTATGTTGATATTCGAGGTGTGGGTGAGTGTTGACTGTGAGCATGAGTGGCGTAAGGTCTGAGTCTGTGGTTGAATGTTGAATAATTACTTGATATTTACCGCCAGGTTCACTGACGAGGCAGATCACAGGTTTGTGCCTAATAATGCGAAATACTAGGACTTATGAATGAGATAAACTAAAACTCAGGCAGAGATGAAAGGGTCTACAGCAAACTGGCGGAAAAAATAAACATTGATTACAAGAAGACATTGAAACACGTAAGGGAATAACTCAGTTCGGTAAATGCGTATCATTTTAATCCTAAGCCCACATATGCTACGGTGTATGCAAGACATGAGAGGCCCTCGACCTTCTTGAGTGTATGTGGTGAGTGCAGATACAGGCGATACGAGTAAACTTCGGTATATCACCGGAGTTTACGAGCATGCAAAGCCCGGCGTAAAGGAAGAGGACGTCCTTAAGTACGCCCTTGTCAGTAAGGCAGCTGCACAATTCATGAAACCTGAGACCTAGAGGTCTCAAGGCAGGATCAGTGGACATATCATTATGTAGAGTTCTACTTCGGCGGTTCATCATATCATGTACGCTGAGATCTGCCAATGTGGTAGGGGGGGGGGGGGTTGACTTCCTTTTGGGGTGTTCGTACGGGTGTGCAAGGCTCTAGGGTGGGCGGAACGAAGTAATGGGCGGTGGAGAGGGGGTGTGCTGGACCGTAGGATCTATGAGGAACTGGGTGGGACTTCAGAGTGGACGGAAATTGGAGACGGATAGGGGTAAGGGGGGAAGTTGGGAGTGGGTAGTTGTATGAGGTGAGGGGGCACTAAGGGGTAGACAGTTCCTACGCAGGACTTTATACTTCTGTCCAACCTCTTCTTTTCACCCCTCACCCCAACCCTCTTCTCACTAACTCCAACCTCTTCTCCCCTTTAAGAAGAAGAAGAAAAAAAAAAAGCGGGCAAGACTCCGGCACGCCCGGGTGGTTGGTGAGGGCGGACAACTAGGCTACTGAAAAATGAGCTGGTGATACAGACCAGAGACAGATATGGGACGTGTGGAACATCCGAGACTCCGGTGGGTTTTGTTTCTTTCGGTATGCAGAGGAGCAGAGCTCATCACGTAATTGCCAGTGAGATCCTGCAACGCTGAGCTAACATCAGATGATACAATCTGGTTCGTGCGGGATAACTACAACAACCGACCCTGCACGCTTCAGGAAACTCTGGGACAACATTGCCAACCGTAAGTCTTCGAGATCTCCCTGCAACTGATAGAGTCTTAAGTTCATTTTCCCCTCACCAAACATCCCCTCACAGGTTAACTAAACCAAGCTCAATTCATCATCCCCTCAGCCTGCCGCCCAGATTAGGTAGACCATAAATACCATGACGCCAGGGGCGCGACTGGTCGAGGTTGGGATGGTATCCCTGGTGAGGTTCCACAAAGAGGGCGCTGTCTTCCTCCAGTAGCCTTCTTAGTCGTCCTTGAACCATCAACGAACCAACCACGGAAGAGCACTACATAAAATATCTTTCTCACAGCCTCGAATCCCCGACCACCACCCCCAACCTAAACACCCTATAAAGCTTAACTGAAATGGCCGAAATTCGCTTTGCGTCCATACCTACTTCCTTTTTCTCTCATTTTCTTTTTCACTTAAGCTATACTTTTCATGACAGATCACTGGTCTGTGATCACACGAAATTCAAATTTCATGTTCGTCAATCGTCTTGCTCTCCTGAAAACTCTGAGAGGGAAGGGGAAGGGACTTGACCCATGCAATAACTCCTAATCAAGTTTTTTTTTTTTTCAAACATCAATTCCCGCTGCCTTATATATTATGAACGTCACTAAAGGCATAAACAAATTCGGTTGTTGTGAGCGCATGGTGTGAGAGGAAGTGGTCGAGTTCAGCAGCAGCAAGGTCAATAGACACACCCACCGCTGCTGCTCTCCGTACATAAGGAGCGGAGTTCATGGCGCTCTCCAACCCCTCCTGTGGACGTCCGTGAAGACTACCGTGTCGCACAAGCCCAGGCACCACTTCGCCTCAGTCACGTGAACCTTAACTCCCTAACAGATCTCGACACTGTGTGTAAGGTCGAGTAAGTTCATATATGAAATGGGTAGACAGAAGAGAAGCTTCACGAGTTCTCTGGGAATATCGGGATGGGCCGGGACGAGGTAGGCGAAGGCGTGGGCGAGAATTGATGATAGGATGGCGTGAGCAGGGGGAGGAGGAAGGTGGGGAGTAAGTCATGAGGAGTACTGCCGGAGGTGGGAGAGTGAGTGGGAAGGGAGGGCTCAGGAGTATGCCTGGGGCATGTCAATGTCCTCTGTAGTATCCCAGGGAGGCGGCCATGCTGCTGTAGGGAAGGGGTCTGCACGTGAGTGAGGTATCCTCCCAAATTTCGTCCCTCCTTGTGCATTCTCGACATTGTCTCTACCGACCACACACCCACCCTGGCCTCCTCACAATCAAGCACTCATTTAGATGGTAAAGTGATACCAGTACAGGTACGGTTGTATGGCCGGACATGTGTGAAACATTTCGAAAACTGATCGTATTCCTTAAAAAAACAGATCATTATATTAGGACTGACAGAATTTGTGACCTCAGAGCCTATCAACTTTAGCAATGAAACAACGGGTGAGGGAACCATATACTGTTGTACTGACTAACCAGTGATATGGGAACCATCCAGTGGTGTGGGAACCATCCAGTGATATGGGAACCATTAAGTGGTGTGAGAACCATCCAGTGGTGTGGGAACCATCCAGTGATATGGGAACCATTAAGTGGTGTGAGAACCATCCAGTGGTGTGGGAACCATCCAGTGGTGTGGGAACCATTAAGTGGTGTGAGAACCATCCAGTGGTATGGGAACCATCCAGTGATATGGGAACCATTAAGTGGTGTGAGAACCATCCAGTGGTGTGGGAACCATCCAGTGATATGGGAACCATTAAGTGGTGTGAGAACCATCCAGTGGTGTGGGAACCATTAACTGGTGTGAGAACCATCCAGTGGTATGGGAACCATCCAGTGATATGGGAACCATTAAGTGGTGTGAGAACCATCCAGTGGTGTGGGAACCATCCAGTGATATGGGAACCATTAAGTGGTGTGAGAACCATCCAGTGGTGTGGGAACCATCCAGTGGTGTGGGAACCATCCAGTGGTGTGGGAACCACCCAGTGGTGTGGAAACCATTAAGTGGTGTGAGAACCATCCAGTGGTGTGGGAACCATTAAGTGGTGTGAGAACCATCCAGTGGTGTGGGAACCATCCAGTGATATGGGAACCATTAAGTGGTGTGAGAACCATCCAGTGGTGTGGGAACCATCCAGTGGTGTGGGAACCATCCAGTGGTGTGGGAACCATCCAGTGGTGTGGCAATCCTCCAGTGGTGTGGGAACCATCCAGTGGTGTGGCAATCCTCCAGTGGTGTGGGAACCATCCAGTGGTGTGGGAACCATCCAGTGGTATGAGAACCATCCAATGATGTGGGAACCATCCAGTGGTGTGAGAGCCATCCAATGGTGTGGGAACCATCCAGTGGTGTGAGACCCATCCAATGGTGTAGGAACCATCCAGTGGAGTAGGAACCATCCAGTGGTGTGAGAGCCATCCAATGGTGTGGGAACCATCCAGTGGTGTGAGACCCATCCAATGATGTAGGAACCATCCAGTGGAGTAGGAACCATCAAGTGGTATGAGAACCATCCAATGGTGAGGGAATCAACCATTGGTGTGGGAACCATCCATTGGTGTGGGAACCATCCGGTGGGAACCATCCAATGGTAAGGGAACCATTCAGTGGTATGCGAACTATGCAGTGGTATGGGAACTATGCAGTGGTGTGAGAACCATCCAGTGGTGTGGGAACCATTTAGTGGTGTGGGAACCATCCAGTGGTGTGGGAACCATTTAGTGGTGTGGGAACCATCCAGTGGTGTGGGAACCATTAAGTGGTGTGAGAACCATCCAGTGGTATGGGAACCATCCAGTGGTATGAGAACCATCCAGTGGTGTGAGAACCATCCAGTGGTGTGGGAACCATTAAGTGGTGTGAGAACCATCCAGTGGTGTGGGAACCATTTAGTGGTGTGGGAACCATCCAGTGGTGTGGGAACCATCTATTGGTGTGGGAACCATCCACTGGTGTGGGAACCATCCAGTGGTATGAGAACCATCCAATGGTGTGGGAACCATCCAGTGGTATGAGAACCATCCAGTGGTGTGGGAACCATTAAGTGGTGTGAGAACCATCCAGTGGTGTGGGAACCATTAAGTGGTGTGAGAACCATCCAGTGGTATGGGAACCATCCAGTGGTATGAGAACCATCCAGTGGTGTGGGAACCATCCAGTGGTATGAGAACCATCCAATGGTGTGGGAACCATTCAGTGGTGTGAGATCCATCTAGTGGTGTGGAAACCATCCAATGGTGTAGGAACCATCCAGTGGTGAGAATCATCCAGTGGTGTGGAAACCATCCAATGGTGTAGGAACCATCCAGTGGTGTGGGAACCATCCAATGGTGTGGGAACCATCCAGTGGTGTGTGAACCATCCGGTGGAGTGGGAACCATCCAGTGGTATGAGAACCATCCAATGGTGTGGGAATCAACCATTGGTGTGGGAACCATCCATTGGTGTGGGAACCATCCGGTGGTGTGGGAACCATCCAATGGTGTGGGAACCATTCAGTGGTGTGAGAACCATCCAGTGGTGTGGAAACCATCCAGTGGTGAGAATCATCCAATGGTGTGGGAACCATTCAGTGGTGTGAGAACCATCCAATGGTGTGGGAACCATCCAGTGGTATGAGAACCATCCAATGGTGTGGGAACCATCCAGTGGTATGAGAACCATCCATTGGTGTGGAAACCATCCAGTGGTGAGAATCATCCAGTGGTGTGGAAACCATCCAATGGTGTGGAAACCATCTATTGGTGTCAGAACCATCCAGAGGTGTCAGAACCATCCATTGGTGTCAGAACCATGCAGTGGTGTCAGAACCATCCAGTGTTTAGGGATACACTTGTCAAGTTAAACTCCTTTTTTTTTTCAGACAAACCAGTCGTGGGCCAATCAAGCCTCCTGTTGTCTGTTATTCTCATGTAAACTCCAATCCACAGTGTAATACCTTGTTTACCACCTGCAGACACACCCAGAGACCCGGGAGTCATTGGCCAGTACTCACATCGTCTATACAAGGAGCCTATATGAGGAACAATCGTGCAATTAACAAAAAGGCAATCCAGTCACACGTACGCTGCCGATCCTCCTGGGTGTAAAACATCACCGGTGTTCTTATCAGCATTTGAACACAATAATCATAGACATATAAAGAACGGTATCGTTCGATATGGCAATAATCAAACATCATTTGTTACTGGAAAGCGAAACTGCGACGGAAAACATGGAGTTGGTCAGCTGAACACTTAACGAAATGGAATGACCCGACGGACAAATAAATGATTAGGAAGTTTAAGGAAGATCTTACACCTACCCTTTACAACCTGGAAACGTCAGACCTCACCAAACTGACAATGTTCATCATTATACCGACCACCTGACCACCTTACTCCTTATAGCCTTCAAGGACTGACATGTAAACAAAAGCCTGCTTACCAACGTGGCTGACAATAGCTCCTTGCTTGTACTAACAGATCCTCACATGTCGTCAGCGAGGTCGATGAGGCTTATGTTGTCTATAATAACAACTCCGGTATTTAACCCCAACAAGAAAATCATGGCAATTGGACGAGGACCTCCAGGGTTCCCTGAACCCACTTGGGCCTATATGTCACCCTTGTATGTCGATGTATTGTAACCACTGCACCCGAAACTTGCCTCTACCTACCCCCTCAGCACGTAATCCTCACCCCTAGTTATCACTGGGACGCTTTGTCCATTCAATTTCAAAAACTGGCAAAATAGTTTCAAGTCTCGCACGTTCTCAAGTGTGAGGTACTCTCACAACACTGAGGCACAAATCATCTATTTCAACTGTCTCAGGAAGAGTGTCCTGCAAGAAACTATTCCTTCTTCCACTCCTTTCCCGCTGAAGATCATGATATCGAACGTCTACAGACACTCACGAGCTTAACACACAAGTCATGGCCATATCTGAAGTCCTCGTTAAAACCCGACTATGTTTCTTCAATACCCAAAATTCAGTCAGTGATTGCCGGCACTAATGGTCCGGACGAGGTTCTGCCACATCCAAAATCTGCTGTGGCCTCAGCTATGATGAGCCCGTATCCCGCAACTGAGTGTCTCTGTACACTCCCACACCCACTACGTGCGTAACTCACTCACCATATAGTCTACACGTTATGCACTTATTATTCAGATGCATTCTGATCCCTTTTTGTAGATTCAGCATTCAGCTTTTTCTGACGGAAACCCTGCCTTGGGTCTTTGAGTCTCTCGTGTCAATGAACTGTGAGTCGCTTCCCTTGTCTTTCAGCTGATCTACCTATCTCAATCATAGTATCATTGAGACCGTGTCAACACGTACCCAGGCAAATAAAACCTTCAGAACAAGAGATAGAAAAATTGCCACCAAATGATCAGTTCGAGACTGCTACGTAACTGCCCAAACGGAATCTTAATGACCAGCAAGAAGGACAACTATGTGATGAATAGTAAAAGGAAACAAGAGACGTCTCTAACGACAGCATTTCTGAAATGTAAAGGACCATTCTCCCCCGCCGACGAATCCACTCCCTCACACAACATGAACAAGAGGCCGGGTGTCTGTCTTGGGGCCAACCAACCTTGCCAGTGACGTGAGGTTACCACACACACACACACACACACACACACACGCCACCACAGGGACACCAGGCGGCTTGTTCATGTGTTTGTTAGGGAGGGAAGGAAGAGGGGTTGGGGGTGGGTGGGTTGGGGAGTCGCTCTACCGTGGCGAGGGAGGGTCGACGATGGGATGTGCTGAAGGGACTCTTGATGGCCTCCCACTCACCGCGGTCACTGGCCGCCCCAGCATATCTCCATTCCGTCGCAGTCTCCCTCGCTCCTTGTTCGTCGTCGTCGTCTTCTTCTGTTCAGCTAGCTCTACCATCTTGGCAAAAAATCTCTTCAGAGGTGCCCATAGGTAGGATCTCTCTCTCTCTCTCTCTCTCTCTCTCTCTCTCTCTCTCTCTCTCTCTCTCTCTCTCTCTCTCTCTCTCTCTCTCAATACAAAAGAAAAAAAAAACTGTTGACCGGAAACTTCATGACAACCGTATGCTCAATTGAGTATACGAGAGAGAGAGAGAGAGAGAGAGAGAGAGAGAGAGAGAGAGAGAGAGAGAGAGAGAGAGAGAGAGAGAGAGAGAGAGAGAGAAACATGCCTTTGCCTCAATTTTGTACGTACTGACACACACACACACACACACAAGCCAGGGTAATTTCAATGCCACTCAAATAAGTACCAGCACCTCACACCGATGGAGCGCCACCTACAGTACAGCCCAGCGCGCTGTATCCATAACGCGTCATTCACACTTTCTTCTTGCGGCCGCAGCACCATCTACTCTCCTCCCTTCCTTCTCCCACTCTTTCTTCTAATTATTATTATCATTATCATTATCATTACTATCATTATTATTATTATTATTATCATTATTATTATTATTATCATTATCATTATTATTATCATAAATTATCATAATTACTATTATTAGTATATCATCATAAATTACCATTATTATTATTATTACTATTATCATTCAGCCATCTTTATCTTTTTTTCAACATGGGCTTCAATTACCTATGAAAATCAACCGCTTTGTTATCTACTGACAGCCATACAAACTCATGATATCTAGCTACACACACACACACACACCAGTCAACCAGACTAACCAAACTGCTTGTAACAGCAAGAACCCATGACGTTAACCGTCAACTTTCAGACCTTGATAATAGTCATCCAAACCTCAAAAGTTATTCGACCTGACCTTACCGGACAATCACCCAAAAGTACTGATGCTCAACCATCCAGGGTTCAATAGCCAACCATACAGATCATAACATTCGACCATACAAACCTTCACAGTCAACCATCCACACGTAATTATCCCCCTGACCTTGATATATACAAAATCCGACCATCCAGACCTTACTGGTCATCCACCCGGACCTTTTTTACCAGCAAGACTTCCAAAACTCAAACATAATGATCACACGAGCACAGCTGGAGGGTTCAGTGTCTGCTGCAAGCCTACACAAATTAACCTTCCAAACTTAAACATCTGAAACCCCTGAAACTTAAGAAAATGCAACACCTAACTGAATACACTGAAAAGACACTGAAGTCAAGTAGTTATACGAGACATTCAAATGAACTAATGACTTGCGGAACACCAATCAAATGATATACTTATGCATCCAGGGCGACATGCCTAATACGCCTCACGAGGCAGTCAACTGATGCACTCCAGCAATAAGCTTGTAGCTCAAGCTCCCGCTACAGACAACATACGCCAGAAAGATTGGCATGTAATCTACTCACGCAAGGCAGTCAGTATATACATCATCATGTTATGATATGCTCAAGTGAAAAAACACTCAAGAAATACACATATGATACATTCCTCAGACAAAGATAAACTCGTAACACATTCAGATGCGTTATGCAAATTATATACAAGTGAGACAATTAAGTTATGCAAGTGATGCGTCTCCATTATTATGATGCCATGTGATACGTCCGAGCGAGCCATAATAAGTAGAGACTTGAGTCATATTCTCGAGTGAAATAAGTGAAACACAGAAAATGACACACATACATGAAACATGCGCTACATATGGTATGCACTCACATGAAGCAAATAACAAGTTCTGCCAGAGATGCAAAATGAAACATTCAAGTTGAGACATTCCAATGACGAGAGTTCGGTCAGGGAAACACCGAAGCAACACACACACACACACACACACAGAGGACACACTCAAGGACAACAGCCTCACTTGTCCGTACCTTAGCAACCGCACGTAACAGATAAGGCCTCCCACTTGAGTACATCCTCACCACCTCAAGTATCAATACTGTGAGTGTATGGGGTCAGGCTGAGTATTACAACGACTAGTCTTCCTTTATCATGATTGTGTGTCATCAAGACTTGATGCTCTCGAAGCTCCACTGCTTTTCCATGAGCTCAAAACCCTGTTGTCCGTGCTGTTTAGAACCGACCAACATCCTAGGAATTGCTGCATAACATTCTGTCATCATGTAACCCTACAATGACCGAGACATCTCTAAAGTATATAATGAACCCCGAAACATAATATGAACACCTACACAATACTGAACATCCACATAATTTTCATGAACATCTGGACAACGTCTGCTTATCATTCATATAGCGTCTTGAACATACCAAGAGTATGTTGAACAGCTGTGTGCTGGACATCTTAGAAAAAAAAAAGGAAGTTGACATCTTAAACAAGAACATCAAACATCCAAGCGCTGTCTGCTGAAGATCCTGACTGTGAATAAAACATCCTATGATCTTTTTAATATCACCAAAGCGTGGGATAAAAATTCTGACATTACTGAAACCATAGCAATATCTGTCTGATGAACACCTTGGCATTAATGGGTAATTCAATCATCTCTCTTAATACATAAAAGATGTATAACACCTCCACATTCGCTGACGAACATCCAAATACATTTTCAACCTCAACAAAGACCCAGAAAATTCTACCCCACGTACGAAGCAGTTTCATGTCTTATCCATCACCGTTCAGTTAACTCTCTCGTCATAAGAATTTGGTTAACATAATGCAGTCGAGCACCAAGTATCTAATGGAATCATAAGGCACAGAGCTTCGTATCACAGGTTACTTAAGTGAAAATATATCTCTTACACGATCATCCCCAACCATAGCGTTCGAATCCTGGGTCTGGTGGTAGTCCTACACCCAGTACAGGTACCCATCCTCCCCTCGGAACTTGTCGAAAAATGGGTTCCTGGCTTAAGCTGGAGTGTATCAAGTAACGGTATGACACAATCGACCTGGTTCAGATGTTTCACATCCAACTGCACTAAGACAATCAAATCGAATCGGCTCAACAAACCGACATTATACTAAGCCAAGACATACGCCACTACGTTGATTCTTTAGTCAATTTTCAATTCAGTTTCCTCACAGACGTCCGGTTGATACCCAGCCAGCTCAGGTGACTGAATCACCCACTTAAGTAAAAGTAATAGGAAATCTCAACAAAAACTTAGTTCTATCATTAAGTTACATGCATGACTACTCGTCAGTTCTTGTATAGTTTACATTCCCCTACGAATCTAATCATAAGGCTGAACTATTTCCGTGTACACTAAAAGTCAACGGTGTAACTGCTCCGCTCTTCAGCTGATAAAAAAAAAAAAGTACAACAGGCTAACACACGACTCTCTCTCAAAAAAAATAATAAATAAAAAAAAATAGATGTATAGAAGAAATCATGGGAATATAGAAATTCTCCTTGTTTCTATTAAACCATTTTCCCAAAAATGCTCCAACCACATAAAAACTGCATCGTGTTGTACAGGAAGAATATTTCTATAAAAATGGAGACTCAACTAAGTTATATGAAAAATATACTATAAGAAATTCATACGAAATCACGGTCACCATAATTCCAGCTCATAGCAACCCCCCCCCCCCCCTCCTTTTTGTTTAGCATATGATAGTGGGCTATTTGGCCTACTAATGGTTTTCTGTTGGCCCACTGTCACCAAATACAGAATGGTGTTTAACAAGTCATACGCAATAACCGCTGAAATAAAGTTTCATAGATCTATGATAAAATGTTTTGGTTCTTCCAAGAATACCATAAAATTTTAAATTCGTGATTCAAAGACATACATCAAAGCTCTTTCTTTTTTCATTTTCATGTAATTAAGGCAATTTACATAATCAACCAAAAAAAAATGTCTATCTAATATGGCCCATTCCTATAGTGTACACACACACACACACACACACACACACACACACACACATATATATATATATATATATATATATATATATATATATATATATATATATATATATATATATATATATATATATATATATATATATTTGCTTTTCCAGTATGGCCCACTACGAAGTGCAACAACAACAAAAAATATACCCTACCTCTTGAAATGAAACAAACTTGAAGTACTCACTCGCCACCATAATGAACAATATCAAGATAATAAGACGGAGTTAAAGATAAAACTTTGACAGATGAGGGGAATCACATTAGGGTCAAAACCTATCGTCATTCGTTTCAGACCATATCATTGCTGAAGACTTCACCCTATTGTGAAGTGTTCAGATCTCAAAAGTTTGTTCTAAAGAGATGATGGATCTACAGCACAGTAACACCTGTGATGCAATGGGTTGTGCAGGTATTTGCAGACAGCCTCACGGTAGCTTTATAAGTTCAATAAATAATATGCACAAGCACTGCATGCATACTGCAATAACTTCCCCATAATATGGGAGGGAGGTTTGTGGCTTTGAATGGAATGATACCACCTATCTGGATTGTATCATATACGACACGGACTAACCATTGTCAACATGGTTCTGACGTCTGGGTACATTAATACAATACAAATATACAAAATAAACGGTTTGTGTTAACTGAGATCTGGATAAGGAAAAGCAGTTTCTGACTGCCTACTTTTGTTATTTTCCTCTTAAAATACGAGATAAATAATATTAAGGTAACTCTAATTGCAGCATTTTTAGAAATATAACCAAGATATAAAAAAACTAATTCGTAGAAAAGAAAAAAAAATCCCGCCATTTGCACGCTACTCCGTAAGTAAATTTCCAGATACATTTCTCACATATACATAGAACTGGAACTACCATGCATCGGAAAGCTATACAAAGCCAGGACAAATTATTTCTTTCTGTAAAGCTTCTATGTATATGGTTTTACAATGCCAAATTTCAGTACTAACCGATTCTGTTGTGTGGAGGTGAGCGAATAACAGGACGGTGATACACCTGTAAGTTTAAGAGATTATTATTAGCTTTGACCTTTCAGAATTTTCGTTAAGAATGAATTTGCAATGAAAACAACGAAAAACAATTTGTAATCCCCCTATCAAGAGATGATCTATGAATCACTAGCGTTTAAATCGTGAACTGTTGAGGGTATTCATGAATTCCAAATTATCCAGCACTTCTTTAACAACATTACCAAAAACATATATATTCATACTTACAGCCAAGAGCCCCCAAGGAAGGTAGCTGGGGCAAATATACCCCTGCCTCCGGTACTTCCACCCATGCTTAAACTAGCACCATACTACAAGAAGACTTAATTTTGTCATACACCTGCCGAAAGCCAATGGCTCTGAGACGGGGCAGCGAGAAACTAGATTCACTAGTACACCCGAGCCAGGATGACAGAGACAAACGATTCCGACCAGGCCTCAAGCCACTCTGGGGCCACAGCGCCCAGCTACTGCCCGCCGTTAAGGGCTCAACCCGCTGAATTTATCAGCTGCCAACTACCAATTGTCATAACAATTTTGTCTGCTTTTCTTAACGATCAGTTTGATTATCCGTCTCTCCTAAACGCTTTCTACATAAACTTGAAGCTTATTTCTAAATAGAAGATAATATCTATTTTTCGAATTGTTGATAAAAGTAAGGAATAAAGATGACCTGGTCACTGATGTGGAGGAGAAGAGGGTGGGCTCCTTGGCTATGTGGTTAAACAGTCGGTCTTGGAGAAAGAAGGAGGTCGGTTACGTGCGCTCGGATTCTCTCTGTTATGGCCAGACACCAGCGGTGACGCGCTTGACACTGCAATCCCCCAAGATGCAGGGGCTCTCCCTGATTAAAATTTACCCCGTTTTACATGTGTTAATTTGGTTCGAAACGTCGCAAGCTAAGGTAAGGGACTTTTTATATTATTCTTTGAATGCTAAAAATCCGTAAAAAAAAGGAAAATCTGTATATTAATTTTTTTTCGTGAAGCCTCTCATTTCAAGTCTTTTTTCATTTTCGCATTTGCATATTACATAATGATTTATGAAACAGAAGTAGTAAAGGTTGTGTTGACTGCTTGATCGACAAATCAAGTTTTGCCTATGTTCCTTACTGTGTAAGGACGCCGCACTAGTTCTCACTCCTGCTCTTGTTGAAAGCGACGTCATCATATATATATATATATATATATATATATATATATATATATATATATATATATATATATATCTATCTATCTATCATAGACATGTCCACATTTGTAAAGAAATGATTTTGTTGATGAAGGAATATTTTGTTGAGCTCCCCCGCGAATAAAAATGAGCAAGTAGATACAGGTTTTTGCGAAAAACAGGATTCGCTGACTCAGGGATAACTTCAGTAGTGTGCATTTAGGATTTTTTTGGGTCCTAGGACCAACAAAATCACCTGATGACCGCTTTACCCACGACATTTTTCGAGGCTAGTGTATGTTAGGCTTGATTAGACTGTTTGATTTATACGCTAACAAAACAAATATAACCCAATTTAACCTAGAAGACGATTTTTGGGCGAATGTTCAAGGCATTCGAAAAAATGTAAGGCAGCTTTACGGAAAATGTATTTCTAAACAATTATTTTAGTTTCAGGCATGTTATTTTCAGGGCTCTTCACCCTGTGGCGCGCTGGATATAATTTAGGGAAAGTCAGATATTCTCATTTTTAAACCTTTTACCTCCCCAGGAGTAGGTCCCTGTGATAATTTTGAGAAAGTCGGACTTTATTTTATTAATTTCCTTGATCCTCCACCCCACAAAAAATGGCCCTTGGGCCCTCCCCTCCCTTTGATGCCCCATCGCATAACTGTAATGATCTTGACCTTTATATCGATTTAGATATAATTCTATTGATAAATGTTGATTGTTTTGTCTATAAATGAGTGGTTCAAAATCTTAGAGAGAGAGAGAGAGAGAGAGAGAGAGAGAGAGAGAGAGAGAGAGAGAGAGAGAGAGAGAGAGAGAGAGAGGGGAATTTTAAGAAGAGCTGTTGAGGGTTCACTATTTCTTTTCAGTGTTCGTATGTTTTACTTCCTTCAGTGATACTAGAGCTGCATATATTTATGCAGCAAAGTATTATGTATTTTTTGTTTTTGTTTGGAAAGTGCTTCCTAGAAATATAACGTTGATGGAATAATTGCACCATCCGCATCATACCAGGGGTTATCTGCGTCTCTGCAATGACATCTCGTTTGCTTAGACTTTCTTGTTCTGGTATGTGGATGACTTTTGATTCTTAATCTAAGTTCATTTACTCTGGTGGACTCTATTATCCCCGATATTTTGAAAATACCTGAATCCTTCCTCACTCACTCAGTGAGGTAATGGTAGGATCTCGGACGTACTAAAGGGGCACGGCAGTTTCTTTTCAGTTGTAGAATTATGTATACAGTTATCTCTACTTTTTTTTTTTCCTAATCAGTACAGAGCCTTTGTGATTTTATGCCATCTATGCTCTAGTAAACGTAAAGGATATGACTTGAAAGTTTGTTGAGCGAGTTAGAATACTTAAAGGTATTACTCGAGTAATGATATCGTTAGCCAATCAATGGCGTTTCGGCTCACAGACAACAAATACGTAAAGTTTATTTCGTAGAAGTTGTGGCCCCTTGGGCAGGTAGTGATATCAATACCTGCAATTTCATAATATTGTCCTCATTTATCCAATCCGGGTTAAGGCAGACATTTAAAAGTTTGTAGGCTTGCTTTCCATACGGGATGATTTTTTTTTTTTTCTATTCTAATGATCTTTCTAGAAAATTTCCTTTATGTTGATGCCATAACAATTATTTCCATGTGAGACGTACACATTGATGAAGAAAAAAATCAGCAAGCACTTACACGTATACGCGCGCGCACATCCGCCCTAATAGCAAACCGGTTTTATGATATATATATATATATATATATATATATATATATATATATATATATATATATATATATATATATATATATTTATTTTTTTTTTTTTTCAAACTATTCGCCATTTCCCGCATTAGCGAGGTAGCGTTAAGAACAGAGGACTGGGCCATTGAGGGAATATCTTCACCTGGCCCCCTTCTCTGTTCCTTCTTTTGGAAAAAAAAAAAAAAAAAAAATTGAGAGGGGAGGATTTCCAGCCCCCCGCTCCCTCCCCTTTTAGTCGCCTTCTACGACACGCAGGGAATACGTGGGAAGTATTCTTTCTCCCCTATCCCCAGGGATAATATATATATATATATATATATATATATATATATATATATATATATATATATATATATATATATATATATATACATATATATATATATATATATATATATGATATATATGGGAACTTCAGTGAAGAGCGCAAATGGGGAGGTGATAACAAGTAGTGGTGATGTGAGAAGGAGATGGAGTGAGTATTTTGAAGGTTTGTTGAATGTGTTTGATGATAGAGTGGCAGATATAGGGTGTTTTGGTCGAGGTGGTGTGCAAAGTGAGAGGGTTAGGGAAAATGATTTGGTAAACAGAGAAAAGGTAGTAAAAGCTTTGCGGAAGATGAAAGCCGGCAAGGCAGCAGGTTTGGATGGTATTGCAGTGGAATTTATTAAAAAAGGGGGTGACTGTATTGTTGACTGGTTGGTAAGGTTATTTAATGTATGTATGACTCATGGTGAGGTGCCTGAGGATTGGCGGAATGCGTGCATAGTGCCATTGTACAAAGGCAAAGGGGATAAGAGTGAGTGCTCAAATTACAGAGGTATAAGTTTGTTGAGTATTCCTGGTAAATTATATGGGAGGGTATTGATTGAGAGGGTGAAGGCATGTACAGAGCATCAGATTGGGGAAGAGCAGTGTGGTTTCAGAAGTGGTAGAGGATGTGTGGATCAGGTGTTTGCTTTGAAGAATGTATGTGAGAAATACTTAGAAAAGCAAATGGATTTGTATGTAGCATTTATGGATCTGGAGAAGGCATATGATAGAGTTGATAGAGATGCTCTGTGGAAGGTATTAAGAATATATGGTGTGGGAGGCAAGTTGTTAGAAGCAGTGAAAAGTTTTTATCGAGGATGTAAGGCATGTGTACGATAAGAAAGAGAGGAAAGTGATTGGTTCTCAGTGAATGTAGGTTTGCGGTAGGGGTGTGTGATGTCTCCATGGTTGTTTAATTTGTTTATGGATGGGGTTGTTAGGGACGTGAATGCAAGAGTTTTGGAAAGAGGGGCAAGTATGAAGGCTGTTGGGGATGAGAGAGCTTGGGAAGTGAGTCAGTTGTTGTTCGCTGATGATACAGCGCTGGTGGCTGATTCATGTGAGAAACTGCAGAAGCTGGTGACTGAGTTTGGTAAAGTGTGTGAAAGAAGAAAGTTAAGAGTAAATGTGAATAAGAGCAAGGTTATTAGGTACAGTAGGGTTGAGGGTCAAGTCAATTGGGAGGTAAGTTTGAATGGAGAAAAATTGGAGGAAGTAAAGTGTTTTAGATATCTGGGAGTGGATCTGGCAGCGGATGGAACCATGGAAGCGGAAGTAGATCATTGGGTGGGGGAGGGGGCTAAAATCCTGGGAGCCTTGAAGAATGTGTGGAAGTCGAGAACATTATCTCGGAAAGGAAAAATGGGTATGTTTGAAGGAATAGTGGTTCCAACAATGTTGTATGGTTGCGAGGCGTGGGCTATGGATAGAGTTGTGCGCAGGAGGATGGATGTGCTGGAAATGAGATGTTTGAGGACAATGTGTGGTGTGAGGTGGTTTGATCGAATAAGTAACGTAAGGGTAGGAGAGATGTGTGGAAATAAAAAGAGCGTGGTTGAGAGAGCAGAAGAGGGTGTTTTGAAATGGTTTGGGCACATGGAGAGAATGAGTGAGGAAAGATTGACCAAGAGGATATATGTGTCGGAGGTGGAGGGAACAAGGAGAAGTGGGAGACCAAATTGGAGGTGGAAAGATGGAGTGAAAAAGATTTTGTGTGATCGGGGCCTGAACATGCAGGAGGGTGAAAGGAGGGCAAGGAATAGAGTGAATTGGATCGATGTGGTATATCGGGGTTGACGTGCTGTCAGTGGATTGAATCAGGGCATGTGAAGCGTCTGGGGTAAACCATGGAAAGCTGTGTAGGTATGTATATTTGCGTGTGTGGACGTATGTATATACATGTGTATGGGGGTGGGTTGGGCCATTTCTTTCGTCTGTTTCCTTGCGCTACCTCGCAAACGCGGGAGACAGCGACAAAGCAAAAAAAAAAAAAAAAAAAAAAAAAAAAAAATATATATATATATATATATATATATATATATATATATATATATATATATATATATATATATATAGGATAAGGATGAAATAATACTCTTGTTGAAGCGACTAAAGGGACGGGGACGGAGGCTCATACCCTTCCCTTCATGTATCATTGATTTTTAAAAGTTGAAACATGAAATAGCCAAGCAACGAGTGCTCATCCTCTTTGAAGACTTAAATTAGGGCGTCTAAATGTGTGTGGTCACCGAGATGAGAGGGGAGAAATTAGTAGCATGTATGAGGAGAGGAACCTGGATAGTCTGCTTCTAGGAGAAACGAAACTAAAGGGGTAGAACAGTTTGTGATTGTCTTAGGAGTAAAATCGGGTATTCGTGAGGACGGGAGCTAAGGAAATGGTACTGCTGCTACTGATGAAATTGTTGGAATGTGTGAGTGAGTGAGACAGACTGATGTAGATAGAAATAAAAGTGGATTACGTGTTGTGGTCAGGTGATTACCTGGAAATTAGAGGTCTTAGGAAGACAGGCGAATGTTTTGGGAGGATTGGCGTGAGTCCACTAATTTTGATGTAAGGGCTTGAGTATTTGTGATGGGTGATTTGACTGTGAGAGTGGGTAATGTGGCAGATGAGGTAACTGAGGGGCATACGGGTATTTAGCAAGGTGAATGACAATTGTGAGCAGCTTGTGGGGGTTTGTGCCAAAAAGGGAGTGGTGGATGGGATTACCTAGTTTAAAAAGAGGGAAATACATAGGCATACATGGATGAGTTGGAAGGATGGCAAGAGGTCAGTACTGAATCAAGTGCTAATTGAAAGATGTGCAACGGGTAGATTCTTGGATGTGAGTGTGCTGAGAGGGGCAACTTGTGGGATGTCTGATTATCATTAACTGCAGGCGAGGGTGAAGCTTTGTAGATACTTCAGAAAAAGAGTAAGTGATAAGGTGGGAAGAGGGTTATGGAAGTGAGTGAGCTTGGAAAAGAAGCTTAAGAGATTGAGTGTAGAATGGCAAATGATGGGAATAAATGAAGCGAGGGAAGTGGATGAGGAATATGAGGTATTTAGGGAAGCAATGCTTACACGAGCAAGAAAAGTGTGTTGCATGCGGAAGGTGGGAGGTGGACAGTTAAGAAAGCGTATTGAGTGATGAAGTTATGCTGCTAGTGAAAAAGAAAAGAGATGTGTATGGGTGTTTTTTCTTGCAGGAAGGAATGCAAGTGATTGGAAGATGTACAAGACAAAGTGGCAGGAGATCAAGTGGAAGGTGCAGAGGCTGTAAAAGAGGGCAGATGAGAGTTGGTGTAATTGAATATCAGCTAACTTCAGGGGGGGATATGAAAATGTTTTGGAAGGCAGTTGATAGAGTGAGGAAAATAAGTGAACAAATGGGAACATTTTTGAGGGGGTGGGGGAAGATGAGGAAGTTTTAAGTGACAGAAATGAGGTGACCAGAAGGAATGTTAAATGTGTTATGTGGCAATCTTTTTTTTTTTTTTTTTTTTTTTTTAGACGAGGAGGTATGCAAAGTGAGAGAATCAAGGAAAGTGGTTTAGTGAAAACAGAAGACCTGGTGAAAGCTTTGTGTGATATACAGTGCAGCAAAGCAGCTGGAGTGGATGGAATTACAGTTGAAAGAGGGTCACTGTTGTTGATAGGTTACGCATAGATCTTGGTGAGGTGCCTAAGGATTGGCAGAAAGCCTGTATTGTGCCTTTTCATAAAGGCAAGGAGGACTAAAGTAAATGTTCAAATTACAGAGGTATATGGTTGTTGAGTGTAGCTGGTTTCTTGTATGAGAGAGTAGTGATTGGGAGGGTGCAGACATGCACAAAGTATCAGATTAGGGAGGAACAATGTGGCTTCGTGAGTGGTAGAGGATGTGTGGCTCAGTTTTGAAGAACATTTGCAAGAAATACTTATAGAAACAGAACATGTATGTGATGTTTGTAGATCTAGAAAAAGTGTATGATGAGGTTGATAGAGATGCTTTGTTGAAGGTGTTATGAATATATGGTGTAGGAGGAAAGCTGCTAGAAGCTGCGAAGAGTTTCTATCAAGAAAGCAAGGCGGGTGTGCGAGCATGATGAGTGGCAGGTGAGTGGTTCCAGGTGAAGGTAAGTCTGCATCTGAGGTGTGTAATATCATCATCTTTGTTTGATTTGTTTAAGGATGAGATGGTGAAAGAGGTAAATGCAAGGATCTTGGAGAGAGGAGCCGGTATGCAGTCTGTTGGGGGTGGAGGCCTAAGCGTCTGGGAGACGAGTAAATTCTTGCTTGCTGATGACAGGTTACTGGTGTCAGATTTGAGTTTGGGAGAGCATGTGAAAGAGGAAAGTTGAAAGGAAATGTAAATACATGCAACGTTATTAGGTTCAGCAGTGGAGACAGGTCACAAGGATGATGAGTTTGAATGGTAAGAAACCGGAGGAAGTGGAGTATTTTAGATACCTGTGAGTATATGCATCATTAAATGGAGCTTTGGGAGCTGAAGTCAGCTATAGGCTGAGTGAGGGAGCAAAGATCCTGGGTGCACTGGGGAATGTGTGGAAAGAGAGGTCACTGTCTTTAACGGCAAAGATTAGTGTGTTTGATTGTATCGTAGTCCCGTCAGTGCTGAATGGATGCAAGGCAAGGGCTTTTGACGTATATGTAAAGAGTATGGATGTGTGGTAAATGAAATGTTTGAGTACGATATGCTGCTTAAGGGGGTTTGATAAAAAAAAAATGATGGAGAGGTAAGAGAGAGATGTGGTAGGAAGAGGGATATGTATGAGGAAGGTGAAGAGAGTGTGCTGAAATGGTTTAGATATATTGAGAGGATGACTAAGAGGGTATGCATGTCAGAATATGAGGGAAAAAGGAAAAGGAGGAAACTGAACAGGAGGTGGAAGGATGGAGTGGAAGATGCTTCAAAGGTTCTTCGAAGGTTCGGGGCCTGACATACAGGAGGATGTGAAGCATGTAAGGAATTGAACAAACTGGATTGAGATGGGACACATGGAATGACGAACTGTCAGTAGGCTGGACTCAGGCATATGGAAAGGTCGGGGGAAACCACAGAAAGGTCTGTAGGGCTTGGTTGTAGACAGGAATTTCTGACCGATGCATATAGAAAACTTGTATATGTATGTATAGATAAAAGATGATCAAATTTCAGTGTTCAAATTACAGAGAAACACGTTAGTTGAGTGTACCTGTAAAGTTGTATGGAAGAGTGGTAACTGAGAGGGCGGTGGTAACTACAGAACATCAGTCTGCGGAGAAAGAAAGTTGGTTTATGAGTGTTAGGGGGTACAGATCAGGTGTTTACCTTGATTAACATGCTTTGTTGAAAATGGTATGAATATGTGGTGTGCGAGGAAAGCTGACAGAATCAATAAAGAGTTTACTGTGGGAGTAAGGTATTTGTGTGTGAGTAGGAAGAGAGGGTGATTGGTTTTAAGCTATGATGGATCTGCAGCAGGGTGTGTGATGTTACCATTGGTTTTTGATTTGTTTATTGATGGAGTGTTGAGGGAGGTGAATGCAAGGCTCATAGAAAGAGGAACAGGTCTGCCATCTGTCATGAATGGGGATCTTGGGAGATGAGTCAGTTATAGTTTGCTGATGACACAGTGCTGGTGGCTTTCATTTTTTTCATACGTGTTCTCTGTTTCCCCTCATTAGCAAGGGAGTGCCAGGAACAGAAGAAAGGCTGCATTCGCTCACATCTATTCTCTAACAGTCATGTGCAATGCACCTAAACCACGTACCCCTCATCCCACAATCAGACCACACATGATTTTATCCGGCCACTTCACGTACCTTGATGCAATCCAAAGGTGGTGTTTGTGTTTATTTTCTGGTTCAAGAGTGGCATATGTGTTCATTCCAACATCAACATGCCTGTTGCATGCCTCAAGGATTTTGAGTCCCCAAACTTTAATGGTATGTGACTCATAGTCTGTTTCCCAACTACTACACTTTTCCTCTGTTTAACCTATTGTTCTCCTAATTCTACAAATTTTACATCTTTCTTCGACTGTCTAAACTCCTACCCTGAGACTGTGACTTCTTCTCATCCGCAAGCCGAGATCATCTACCTCGGAGATTTCAACGTTCATTATAGGGAATGATTGAATTCCTCCCATACAGATGATGGAGGGATTGAAGCCCTCACATTTTCCATTCTCAATGATTTAGAGCAAATTATCTCTCAACTTACCTGTATTCCCGACCGCTGTGACTGCTAACCTAATATTCTGGATTTGTTGATGACCTCTAGTCCATCCCGCTAAATACACAATCTCTCCCCCAGTTGGTTCATATAATCACATTCTCACAAATGTATATATCTTAATTGCGCCTACCCCTCCAACAGCCCCTTCTTAGCATAAATACTGACACCTCAACGAAGCTGACTTGAATAACTTACGTAACTTCTTTTCTGACTTTCCTTGGGTAAATTACTGTCACTCATATGGTGATGCTTCTGTCTCTTCCAAATGAATAACAGAGGTTATTCTTGCAGGAAGGATATATTTATCCCCTCTTCCTTCAATACAATCTATTCTTCCAGTCCATGGTTCAACCTTTCCTGTTCTGAGGCCATTTAGGCAAAGGATCAGGCACATCTGGCTTGGAAAATTCTCCTTCCTCTGGTTTCCACTCAGCTTTTACAACTGCTAGCACATTATCCGTGCACCAAAGCATTCCTTTATTCAAAGGAATCATCCACTGATAGGTCTTTTTTTGGTCTTTAGCTAAGGCATTTCTAACAACTTCAGTTGCTCTACCTTTCCTTCAATTTTCTGTTTTGTTGGTACTATACCTGTCTCTACCATTGACAAAGCAACTATATTTGGTTCCTGTTTACTCCTCTAACTCCACCTTGGATGCCTTTAACATTCCTTCACCCCCTGATGCTCCTCTTACTAATCCAATGCCTGTCCCCATAATCTCTTTTTGGACTGTCTGAAAAGCACTTCTCTCTCCGGACACAAGCATGGCTTGTGGTCCTGATGGCATCCATCCCCGTGTACTAAAAGAATGTGCCTCTGAACTTGCATCTGTGCTTGCTCGTCTGTTCCGTTTCTGTTTAAAAATCAAAACTTTTCCTTCTCCATGAAGCATTCATTGATACATCCCATTTCTAAGAAGAGTGACCATTCTGACCCCTCTAAGTATCGTCTGACCCTTCAAAGAATCATCCTATTACTTTGACATTTATCATTTTCAAAGTCATTGAATCCCTCCTCAATTCCCATATCCTCAAAGACCTCAAAAATCACAGTCTTTTCTCTGATCACCAGCATGGTTTCTGTAAGGCAAGATCCACTGGTGATATTCTTTCCTATCTTACTAATGATTGGTCATCCCTGAAAGATTTTGGGGAGTCGTGTGTAGATGTCCTTGACATATCCAGAGCTTTTGACAGGGTTTAGTATCAGGCTCTCATCTCTAAGCTCCCTTTTTTTGGCTTCCCTCCCTCACTTTGCTTCTTCATATCTAGCTTCCTTTCTGGCTGATCTATCTCTGTGGTTGTTGATGGAACAGCCTTAACCCCTTTTCTCCATCAACAGGAGTGTCCCTCAAGGTTCTGTCCTGTAGCCCAAACTTTTTCTCCTTTTTTCAACAATTTCCTCTTCTCCACAAATAATCAAAGGCACTCATATACTGACAACTCAACACTGTGTTTGTCCACATCTTCAGATCTGCTTCTTCTCCTCTCATTCGATCTGCATCTCATCTTGACACAACTTTGTCAATAAACTCAGGCTTGGACAGGATATCTCAGTGGGGTAGATGAAATCTAGTTAAGTTTAATGCCTCCAAGACCCAATTTCTAACCATCTCTCTATTGAGAACTCCTCAAAACTCTTGTCTCTCCTTTACAAGTTCTGTAATTTCACCTCTTGACTTAATGAACATACCTAGGATTACTTTAACATCCACTCTTTCTTGGAAACCCAACATTATAGAAATAGCTAAGTCTTTCTTGTTTAGATGTAAAAACTTTATTCTTTTGAACCGCTGCTCTGTTTATTCGAAAGATTTATTCATTCTTGTGTGGAGTACTGCTCTCACATCTGGGGTGTTCTAGCTTTGCATCCTTACTTGACAGAGTTGAGTCGAAAGTGGTTCAACTTATAAACTGTTCCATGCTAACTTCCAAACTTGACTCTCTTGCCCTATGCCGCAATGTTGGTTCACTTTCCCTCTTTTATGGGTATTACTTTGGTTTTTGCTTCCTAGAGTTGGCTGCTTGTGTGCCCTTACCACTAGCTAGACCATGCAATATTTGGCAAGTGGCCATTGGCAACTCAAGGGTGGGCTTTTGTGATAACTGCTTCTTTCCCTGCATGTCGAAGCTTTGAACCTCTCTGCCTTCTCGTATCTTTCCCAGTAACTATGACTAGGCGCATTTTAAAAGTCAAGTTTTTCACTTCCTCCAAAATTTGCAAATACAGTCTCTTGTCTTTTCATTTTTCTTTCTTAACTCTCTTTACATTTCCATTAAGGCCTGGCCTTGATGTGGACTTTTGTCTGTGACTGGAACCTTCAACATAAAAAAAAAGGTTCATTGACAGCATGTTGACCCCTTTATGCTAGATCATTGCAATTCACTATGCCTTTTACCTTCTAGCATGTTCAGTTCTTGATCACTCAAAATTTTTTTTCACTTAATCCTTCCATCCTCTCCCTTCTCCTTGTTCTCTTCACTTCTGAGACTTATATATTTTCTTTGTCAACCTCTCTTCACTCATTCTCTCCATATTTCTAAACCATTTGAGGACACCCTCTTCAGGTCGCTTGACAACACTCTACGTCCATATCCTCCGCACGTCATAGATGGCAACTAAATGGGACAAAAGAAGGAGGCTGGAAATGCCTCCCCCTTCATGTATTTGAATTTCTAAAAGATGGCTTATACATTTATATTTTCTTTCCTCTTTGCATGCTTGCCATTTCCCATGTGAGTGAGGCAGTGTCAGAAACATATGACAGAGCCTTTGAGGGAAAATACCTCACTTGGCTTCTTGCTCTGTTCCTTCTCTTTGAAGGTGATACAGGAAAGGAGGATTTCCAGCCACTGCTCCCATCTCTCTTAGTCGCCTTATACAACATATAATACTTTGTCGCTGTCTCCCGCGTTAATGAGGTAGTGCAAGGAAACAGACGAGAGAATGCCCCGACCCACCCACATACACATGTATATACATACACATCCATACACATACATATACATACCTATACATTTCAATTTATACATATATATACATACACAGACATATGCATTTATACACATATACATAATTCATACTTGCTGCCTTTACTCATTCCCGTTGCCACCCCGCCACACATGAAATGACAACCCCGTGCACGTGCGCGAGGCAGCGGTGGTAAAAGACAACAAAAGCCACATTCGTTCACACTCAGTCTCTAGCTGTCATGTATAATGCACCGAAACCACAGCTCCCTTTCCACATCCAGGCCCCACAAAACTTTCCATGGTTTACCCCAGACGCTTCACATGCCCTGGTTCAATCCATGACAGCACGTCGACCCGGTATACCACACTGTTCTAATTCATTCTATTCCTTGCACGCCTTTCACGCTCCTGCTTGTTCAGGCCCCAATCGCTCAAAATCTTTTTTACTCCATCTTTCCACCTCCAATTTGGTCTCCAACTTCTCCTCGTTCCCTCCACCTTTGACATATATATCCTCTTTGTCAATATTTCCTCACTCATTTTCTCCATTTGGCCAAACCATTTCAAAACACCTTCTTCTGCTCTCTCAACCACATTCTTTTTATTTCCGCACATCTCTCTAACCCTTTCATTACTTATTCGATCAAACCACCTCACACCACATATTGTCCTCAAACATCTCATTTCCAACACATCCACCCTCCTTCACACAACCCTATCTATACCCAACGCCTTGCAACCATATAACATTGTTGGAACCACTATTCCTTCAAACATACCCATTTTTGCTTTCCGAGATAACGTTCTCACCTTCCACACATTCTTCCGCTGCCAAATCCACTCCCAGATATCTAAAACACTTCACTTCCTCCAGTTTTTCTCCATTCAAACTTACCTCCCAATTGACTTGTACCTCAACCCTACTGTGCATACATATATATGTTATATGGTTGTGAGGCATGGGCTATAGATAGAGTTGTGCAAAGGAGGGTGGATGTTTTGGAAATGAGATGTTTGAGGACAATATGTGGTGTGAGGTGGTTTGATCGAGTAAGTAATGAAAGGGTAAGAGATGTGTGGTAATAAAAAGAGTATGGTTGAGAGAGCAGAAGAGGGTGTGTTGAAATGGTTTGGTCATATAGAGAGAATGAATGAGGAAAGATTGACAAAGAGGATATATGTGTCAAAGGTGGAGGGAACGAAAGAAGTGGGAGACCAAATTGGAAGTGGAAAGATGACGTGAAAAAGATTCTGAGCGATCGGGGCCAGAACATGCAGGAGGGTGAAAGGCGTGCAAGGAATAGAGTGAATTAGAACGATGTGGTATACTGGGGTCGACGTGCTGTCAATGGATTTAACCAGGGCATGTGAAGTGTCTGGGGTAAACCATGGAAAGTTTTGTGGGGCCTGGATGTGGAAAGGGAGCTGTGGTTTTGGTGAATTATACATGACAGCTAGAGAATGAGTGTGAACGAATGTGGCCTTTGTTGTCTTTTCCTAGCGCTACCTCGCGTGAATGCCGGGGGAGGGGGTTGTCATTTCATGTGTGGCGGGGTGGCGATGGGAATGAATAAAGGCAGCAAGTATGAATTATGTACATGTGTATATATGTATATGTCTGTGTATGTATATATATATGTATATGTTGAAATGTATAGGTATGTATATGTGCATGTGTGGACGTGTATGTATATACATGTGTATGTGGGTGGGTTGGGCCATTCTTTAGTCTGTTTCCTTGCGCTACCTCAGTGATGCGGGAGACAGCGACAAAGTATAATAAACACACACACACACACACACACATATATATATATATATATATATATATATATATATATGTATATATATATATATATATATATATATATATATATATATATATGTATATATATATATATATATATATATATATATATATATATATATATATATATATATATATATACATATATATATATATATATATATATATATATATATATATATATATATATATATATATATATTTCTTATTTATATTTATTTGGAAATAAAAAGAGCGTGGTTGAGAGAGCAGAAGAGGGTGTTTTGAAATGGTTTGGGCACATGGAGAGAATGAGTGAGGAAAGATTGACCAAGAGGATATATGTGTCGGAGGTGGAGGGAACGAGGAGAAGAGGGAGACCAAATTGGAGGTGGAAAGATGGAGTGAAAAAGATTTTGTGTGATCGGGGCCTGAACATGCAGGAGGGTGAAAGGAGGGCAAGGAATAGAGTGAATTGGAGCGATGTGGTATACCGGGGTAGACGTGGTGTCAGTGGATTGAATCAAGGCATGTGAAGCGTCTGGGGTAAACCATGGAAAGCTGTGTAGGTATGTATATTTGCGTGTGTGGACGTATACATGTGTATGGGGGTGGGTTGGGCCATTTCTTTCGTCTGTTTCCTTGCGCTACCTCGCAAACGCTGGAGACAGCAACAAAGCAAAAAAAAAAAAAAAATGATTCATGGTGAGGTGCCTGAGGATTGGTGGAATGCTTGCATAGTGCCCTTGTACAAAGGCAAAGGGGATAGAGTGAGTGCTTAAATTACAGAGGTATAAGTTTGTTGAGTATTCCTGGTATATATATATATATATATATATATATATATATATATATATATATATATATATATATATATATATATATATATATATATAAATATGTGAATAAGAGCAAGGTAATTAGGTACAGTAGGGTTGAGGGTCAAGTCAATTGGGAGGTAAGTTTGAATGGAGAAAACTGGAGGAAGTAAAGTGTTTTAGATATCTGGGAGTGGATCTGGCAGCGGATGGAACCATGGAAGCGGAAGTAGATCAGAGGGTGGGGGAGGGGGCGAAAATCCTGGGAGCCTTGAAGAATGTGTGGAAGTCGAGAACATTATCTCGGAAAGGAAAAATGGGTATGTTTGAAGGAATAGTGGTTCCAACAATGTTGTATGGTTGCGAGGCGTGGGCTATGGATAGAGTTGTGCGCAGGAGGATGGATGTGCTGGAAATGAGATGTTTGAGGACAATGTGTGGTGTGAGGTGGTTTGATCGAGTAAGTAACGTAAGGGTAAGAGAGATGTGTGGAAATAAAAAGAGCGTGGTTGAGAGAGAAGAAGAGGGTGTTTTGAAATGGTTTGGGCACATGGAGAGAATGAGTGAGGAAAGGTTGACCAAGAGGATATATGTGTCGGAGGTGGAGGGGACGAGGAGAAGAGGGAGACGAAATTAGAGGTGGAAAGATGGAGTGAAAAAGATTTTGTGTGATCGGGGCCTGAACATGCAGGAGGGTGAAAGGAGGGCAAGGAATAGAGTGAATTGGAGCGATGTGGTATACCGGGGTTGACGTGCTGTCAGTGGATTGAATCAGGGCATGTGAAGCGTCTGGGGTAAACCATGGAAAGCTGTGTAGGTATGTATATTTGCGTGTGTGGACGTATGTATATACATGTGTATGGGGGTGGGTTCGGCCATTTCTTTCGTCTGTTTCCTTGCGCTACCTCGCATACGCGGGAGACAGCGACAAAGCAAAAAAAAAAAAAAAAAAAAAAAATATATATATATATATATATATATATATATATATATATATATATATATATATATATATATATATATATATATGTGTGTGTGTGTGTGTGTGTGTGTGTGTGTGTGTGTGTATGTGGGTGAGTTGGGCCATTCTTTCGTCTGTTTCCTTGTGCTACCTCACTAACGCGGGAGACAGCGACAAAGTATAACAAAAAAAATATATTCTTTTTTATTAAACTTGGCCGCTGTCTCCTGCGTTAGCGAGGTAGTGGAGGGAAACAGACGAAAGAATGGCCCAACCCACCCACATACACATGTATATACATACACGTCCACACACGCACATATACATACTTATACATCTCAACGTATAAATAAATATATATATATATATATATATATATATATATATATATGTGTGTGTGTGTGTGTGTGTGTGTGTGTGTGTGGAAGTCGAGAACATTATCTCGGAAAGCAAAAATGGGTATGTTTGAAGGAATAGTGGTTCCAACAATGTTGTATGGTTGCGAGGCGTGGGCTATGGATAGAGTTGTGCGCAGGAGGATGGATGTGCTGGAAATGAGATGTTTGAGGACAATGTGTGGTGTGAGGTGGTTTGATCGAGTAAGTAACGTAAGGGTAAGAGAGATGTGTGGCAATAAAGAGAGCGTGGTTGAGAGAGCAGAAGAGGGTGTTTTGAAATGGTTTGGGCACATGGAGAGAGTGAGTGAGGAAAGATTGACCAGGGGGATGTATATGTCGGAGGTGGAGGGAACGAGGAGAAGAGGGAGACCGAATTGGAGGTGGAAAGATGGAGTGAAAAAGATTTTGTGTGATCGGGGCCTGAACATGCAGGAGGGTGAGGGGAGGGCAAGGAATAGAGTGAATTGGAGCGATGTGGTATACCGGGGTTGACGTGCTGTCAGTGGATTGAATCGGGGCATGTGAAGCGTCTGGGGTAAACCATGGAAAGCTGTGTAGGTATGTATATTTGCGTGTGTGGACGTATGTATATACATGTGTATGGAGGTGGGTTGGGCCATTTCTTTCGTCTGTTTCCTTGCGCTACCTCGCAAACGCGGGAGACAGGCAAAAAAAAAAAAAAAAAAAAAAAAAAAAAAAAAATATATATATATATATATATATATATATATATATATATATATATATATATATATATATATATATATATATATATACAAACACAGACATATACATATATATACACATGTACATAATTCATACTCTCCGCCCTTATTCATTCTCGTCGCCACCCCGCCACACATGAAATGACAACCCCCTGCCCCAGCGTGAGCGCGAGGTAGCGCTAGGAAAAGGCAACAAAGGACACATTCATTCACACTCAGTCTCTAGCTGTCATGTATAATGCACCGAAACCACAGCTCCCTTTCCACCTCCAGGCCCCACAAAACTTTCCATGGTTTACCCCAGACGCTTCACATGCCCTGGTTCAATCCATTGACAGCACATCGCCCCGGTATACAACATCGTTCCAATTCACTATTCCTTGCAAGCCTTTCACCCTCCTGCATGTTCAGGCCCCGATCACTCAAAATCTTTTTCTCTTCATCTTTCCACCTCCAGTTTGGTCTCCCACTTCTCCTCGTTCCCTCCACCTCTGACCCATATATCCTCTTTGTCAATCTTTCCTCACTCATTCTGTCCATGTGACGAAACCATTTCAAAACACCCTCTTCTGCTCTCTCAACCATACTCTTTTTATTTCCATACATCTCTCTTACCCTTTCATTACTTATTATTGTCCTCAGCCATCTCATTTACAGCACATTCACCCTCCACCGCACAACTCTATCTATAGCCCATGCTTTGCAACCATATAACATTGTTGGAACCACTATTCCTTCAAACATACCCATTTTTGCTTTCCAAGATAACGTTCTCAACTTCCATACATTTTTCAACACTCCCAAAACTTTCACCCCCTCCCCCACCCTATGATTCACTTCCGCTTCCATGGTTCCATCCAATGCCAAATCCATTCCCAGATATCTAAGACACTTCACTTCCTCCAGTTTTTCTCCAGTCAAATTTACCTCTCAACTGACTTGTCCCTCAACCTTACTGTACCTAATAACCTTGCTCATTCACATTTACTCTCAGCTTTCTTCTTTCACACACTTTACCAAACTCAGTCACCAGCTTCTGCAGTTTCTCACATGAATCAGCCACCAGCGCTGTATCATCAGCGAACAACAATTGACTCACTTCCCAAGCTCTGTCATCCACAACAGACTGCATACTTACCCCTCTTTCCAAAACTCTTGCATTCACTCCCTAACAACCCCATCCATAAACAAATTAAATAACCATGGAGACATCATGCACCCCTGCCACAAACCAACATTGACTGAGAACCAATCTTTTTCCTCTCTTCCTACTCATACACATGCCTTACATCCTCGATAAAAACTTTTCACTGCTTCTAACAACTTGCCTCCCACACAATATATTCTTAATACCTTCCACAGAGCATCTCTATCAACTCTATCCTATTCCTTCTTCAGGTCCATAAATGCTACATACAAATTCATTTGCTTTTCTAAGTATTTCTCACATACATTCTTCAAAGCAAACACCTGATCCACACATCCTCTACCACTTCTGAAATCACACTGATCTTCCCCAATCTGATGCTCTGTTCATGCCTTCACCCTCTCAGTCAATACCCTCCCATATAATTTCCCAGGAATACTCAAGAAACTTATACCTCTGTAATTTGAGCACTCACTTTTATCCCCTTTGCCTTTGTACAATGACTCTATTCAAGCATTCCGCCAATCCTCAGGCACCTCACCATGAATTATACATACATTAAATGACCATACCAACCAGTCAGCAATGCAATACCATCCAAACCCACTTCCTTGCCGGCTTTCATCTTCCGCAAAGCTTTTACTACCTCTTCTCTGTTTACCGAATCATTCTCCCAAACCCTCTAACTTTGCACACCACCTTGACAAAACACCCTATATCTGCCACACTATCATCAAACACATTCAACAAACCTTCAAAATACTCACTCCATCTCCTCACATCACCACTACTTGTTAACACCTCCCCATTAGCCCTCTTCACTGATGTTCCCACTTGTTCCCTTGTCTTACGCACTTTATTTAACTCCTTTCAAAAAAACTTTAATTCTCCCTAACATTTAATGATTCTCTCTCATCCCAACTCTCGTCTGCCCTCTTTTTCACCTCTTGCACCTTTCTCATGACCTCCTGCCTCTTTCTTTTACACATCTATCAGTCATTTGCATTATTTCCCTCCAAACTCGTCCAAATGCCTCTCTCTTCTCTTTCACTAATAATCTTACTTATTCATCCCACTACTCACTGCCCTTTCTAATCTGCCCACCTCCCATGCTTCTCATGCCACAAGCATCTTTTGCGCAAGCCATCACTGCTTCCCTAAATACATCCCATTCCTCCCCCACTCCCCTTACATCCTTTGTTCTCACCTTTTTCCACTCTGTACTCAGTCTCTCCTAGTACTTCCTCTCACAAGTCTCCTTCCCAAGCTTACTTACTCTCACCACTCTCTTCAGCCCAACATTCTCTCTTCTTTTCTGAACACTCTACAAGTCTTCACCTTCGCCTCCACAAGATAATGATCAGACATCCCTCCATTTGCACCTCTCAGCGCATTAACACCCAAAAGTCTCTCTTTTATGTGCCTATCAATCAACGCGTAATCCAATAATGCTCTCTGGCCATCTCTCCTACTTACATACATATACTTATGTATATCTCTCTTTTTAAACCAGGTATTCCCAATCACCAGTCCTTTTTGAGCACATAAATCTACAAGCTTTTCACCATTTCCACTTACAACACTGAACACCCCATGTACACCAATTATTCCCTCAACTGCCACATTACTCACCTTTGCATTCAAATCACCCATCACTATAACCCAGTCTCGTGCATCAAAACTACCAATACACTCACTCAGCTGCTCCCAAAACACTTGCCTCTCATGATCTTTCTTCTCATGCCCAGGTGCATATGCACCAATAATCACCCATCTCTCTCCATCCACTTTCAGTTTTACCCATATCAATCTAGAGTTTATTATTTCTATTATATATATAATAGAAGTAAATTCTACTCCTGTATTCCCTGTGTGTCATATGGCAATTAAGAGGGGCACAATTTGGGGCCTGGACCCCCACCCTCTTCTAGTATTTCAGTTTCTGAAAGATGGAACAGAGGAAGGAGCTGAGCAAGGAGTACTTATCCTCCGCAAAGGCTCAGGTTAGGCTATCTAAGATAAGAAGAATTGAGAGATAGGTAGTATGTTTAAAGGAATGATCCAAGATGTTCTGGCTTTAACTGAACCAAAGCTCAAGGGTAAAGGGGAAGAATGGTTTGGGAATCTCTTAGTGATAAAATCAGGAGTTGCTGTGAAGGCAGAGGCTAAGGAAGGGGTAGCACTAGTTTTGAAGTAAGAGTTGGAATGTGTATAAGAGTGTAAGGATGTGATCTCCAGACTGATGTGGGTAAAAATGAACATGGATTAAGAGAAATGGGTGATTATCAGTAACAATGTACCTGGCCATGAGTAGAAAGTGATGCGAGGCACATTTTTTGAGAGCAGCTGAATGAGTGTGTCAGCAGTTTTGATGCAAGAGACATGGTATTGTTGATGGGTCATTTCAATATGAAGGAGAGTAATGACGTGGTAGTTGAGAGTATAATTGGGGGCATGGTGTATTCAGTAAGGTTAATGGAAATGGTGAACAGCTTGTTAACTTGTGTGCTGAAAAAGGGCTGGTGGCTGGGAATACCTGGTTTAAAAAGGATACACTTAAGTATACATATGTGAATAGGAAAGAAGTTAAGAAGGCATTACCGGCTTACATACTAATTGATAGCTACACTAAACAGAGACTCTTGGATGTGAATGTGCTGAGAAGGGCTGCTTGGAGAGGTGTCTCATCATTACCTGGTAGAGGTGAGGGTGAAAATATGTAGAGGTTTTAGGAAAATAGGAAATAATGTAGGTGAGAAAAGGGTGATGAAAATAAGCAAGCTTATAACCATTGCATAAGGAACAAGCTTAACTTCTCTGACTCAAAAATATGAATTGCCGAAGCAAGTGTAAGGGAAGGGATCAACCTTTTTGTGGTAAGGTGATGATAGCTACCAACAGAGAGTTATGATTATACTTGTCCAAATAAAAGAAAAGAAAATACAAAGTAAAGAAAGTGCAGCCTGAATATGATGCTCAAGGTGAAAATACCTTTAAGAACCGTTTTCATTTCACACCTAATCGTATTTCCCACATTAGCAAGTCAGTACCAGGAACCAGTTAGCTTGATAGATGTGGTAAGACCTGCAGTGGGAAGAAAAAGAAAGCATAACATGCCTGCTGCTTGTCAGCAAACCTGTATCTTATAGGCCTTTCATTTATAAAATCCTTAACTGGAAGGAACAGTCCAACCACTTGTCTGATATGAATATCAAATATTTAGAAAAAATACTGTACTTTATATGTTCAGGAGATGGTTCAATGAGTTATAGATGAAAAAAAATGGGATGGCATAAAGTGAAGACACAAGCAAGAGGCTTTTACTTTGAATGGCAGGAAATACATTGTTAACTCATGTTAGCCTTCTTCCTGAGAATGGATGATGGTGAATTACATATTTATAATTTCCAATTTGTACTGTACAGGGAGTGAATTTTACACTCATTGGGCCTCATCCCTTGAGCACTCTTTGCTATCATACAACCTCTTGAATTTTGTATGCTGTCTGCATTAACCATGTCCTCAATCAATCTGATCCAATCATCCACCACTCTTACATATCTCAAAGAACTGTATCAATCTCGTTTGAAAACTTGAAGGTTGTGATCAGGTTACCCTGATGGCTTATGCATGGTGATTCTGTTCCTTAAGGAAGGTGAGGAATTTTCCCTCAGGTAAACATTTCTTGGATACACTATTACCATGTTGATAGTAAAGAGAGAAGGACTTTCTCATTTCTTGTACTCATTGCCTGACTCCTGTTAGGAAATAAATTGTTATAGTTACAGGAAAATTCATAGTTTTATGACAAGAAATACGTCAGTGAATGTTTCATTCTGAAAAGTAAGGGCTGGTCTTTACATTTACTACATTGTCATAATGTTTTTTGTTTGTGTTGTGGATAGTTATGATTAGCTGTTGATTTGCTGATACATATCAAATGGCTGCTTTTTTAACTTTCATTTTATATTACAGGCATACTTTAACTCATCCATCCACTTTTTCTAGAATGGCTGTAAGGGCAGCCTTCTTTTTTACTTGTTTATTCAATTTACAGGTTTGCTTGAACTGCTACACATGTTTATGTGAAGGTCAGAAAGGATTCCTTGGTGCACCTGGCATCCGTGGTCTACAGGGCTCAACTGGCATCCCAGGGGACACAGGGGAAGAGGGACCACCAGGTGTGAACAACAAATTTGTGTAAAAGATTTATTATATGCTTAAGAATTATTTGCATTACCTCTGTACAGTATATTCTTTGTTATTTCATTAATTGTGTGAGTTTTAGTGTACATTTGGTTCATCTATACATTTTAAGGAGTTACATAAAGAAGGGGATGAGATAGACTGACAGATATATGAAACTACATCAGATACATAAAGGGGATGAAATAGACTGACAGATGTATGAAACTACATCACTTACTGAAAGGATTATCTCCATGAGAAAATTTCTTACAAATCAGGCTAAAGGTCATTTTCTGTTTTTTCCTTAAAATGATTTCTGTTTCCTACACTATGGAGAAAAGATAAATGAATCCAGATTAAAGGCAGTTCAGTGTCTTTTGAAGAAATGAATATTAATTTGCTTGCTTAGTTGTCAAATCTGAAATCTTGTCCATGACCCTGTTCCAGTGTATACAGGAAATAAGAAAATTTCCCATATGTGTCACAGTTAACACCTTTACCTTTTCTGTATAGATGTCATCAAAAAGAGGGCTGCAGCTTCCATGTAATATAAATGTTTGACTAATGAAACCTTTCTTGTCTTCATCAACCCTGTTGCTTTTTGGAAGCCCTGGAACATATGCTGCACACTCACAATCAAAAGCCAGAATGAGTCCATACTGTATATGGCACTTCAACAATTAATTGGTTTGTCAAGTTTTCCATATCAGGGAGAAGTGCTCTCTGTTCTGCCAAAATGAAAATGCAATAAAAAGAAATATCTTGTCTTTATGTTAACTATCTTCTCCCCTATCTGCACTGTGGATAGTGGGATTTCCCTCCAGTCCACAATGAAACAGTCATCCAAAAAGAAGAAGGC
Organism: Panulirus ornatus; assembly: GCF_036320965.1. Classification (NCBI taxonomy): domain Eukaryota; kingdom Metazoa; phylum Arthropoda; class Malacostraca; order Decapoda; family Palinuridae; genus Panulirus; species Panulirus ornatus. The sequence continues at coordinate 51,574,258 of NC_092234.1, read as the reverse complement.
CCACTGAATATGAATTCACTGTATAAGTGTTACATGATGCACACATAGGATGATAAATTGCACACTGAACACAATGGAGTAGCTCAAACTGTAAGCAGTTTAACATTGTATTGGTACTATTTGATATGATTGCTACATGAACTTAGGGCAAAATGTGTATTGGTAACTATATAAATATTCTTCTTGATATTGTTTGCACTGTTTCAGGAAGTCATAAACGCTTTGCTTACTCTGTATATAAATGAATTTATGCATCATATCAGTTCTGTGTAATGCATGTAGTACATATGCAGTTTTAGGCTGATATTTATTTATATGTTTATCATACTTAATCGCCATCTCCCGCGTTAGCAAGGTAGCACAAGGAAACAGATGAAAGAATGGTTAAACCCACCCACATACACATGTATATACATACATGCCCACACACTCATAAATACATACCTATACATTTCAACATATACGTACATATACATAAACAGGCATATACATATATACACATGTACATATTCATGCTTGCTGCCTTCAGCCATTCCCGTCGCCACCCCGCCACAAATGAAATAGCACACACACACACACACACACACACACACACACACACACACACTCACACACTCACTCACACACTCACACTCACCCGCCTGCCCACATGCAAGGTAGCCCAAGGAAAAGATAAAAAAGGCCACATTCGTTCGCACTCAGTCTCTAGCTGTCAGGTGTAATGCACCCAAACCATAGCTCCCTTTCCACATCCAGGCCCCACACACCTTTCCATGGTTTACCCCAGATGCTTCACATGCCCTGGTTCAATCTATTGACAGCATGTCCACCCCAGTATACCACGTCATTCCAATGCACTTTATTCCTTGCACACCTTTCAGCTTCCTGTATGTTCAGGCCCTAGTTGCTCAAAATATTTTTCACTCCATCCTTCCACCTCCAGTTTGGTCTCCCACTTCTCCCTGTTCCCTCTACCTCTGACACATATATCCTCTTTGTCAGTCTTTCCTCACTCATTCTCTCCATGTGACCAAACCATTTCAATACACCCACTTCTGCTCTCTCAACCACACTCTTTTTATTACCACACATCTCTCTTACTCTTTCATTACTTACTCGATCAAACCACCTCACACCACATATTGTCTTCCAACGTCTCATTTCCAACATATCCACCTTCCTCCGCACAACCCTATCATAACCATATAACACTGTTGGAGCCATTATTCCTTCAAACATACCCATTTTTGCTCTCCGAGATAACTTTCTCGCCTTCCACACATTCTTCAACTCTCTTCAACACTCCCAGAACCTTCACCCACCTCCCCTACCCTGTGACTGACTTCCGCTTCCATGGTTCCATCCACTGCTAAATCCACTCCCAGATATCTAAAGCACTTCACTTCCTCCAGTTTTTCTCCATTCAAATTTACCTCCCAATTTACTTGTCCCTCAACCTTACTGAACCTAATAACCCTGCTCTTATTCACATTTACTCTCAGCTTTCTTCTTTCACTCACTTTACCAAACTCAGTCACCAACTTCTGCAGTTTCTCCCCCAAATCAGCCACCAGCGCTGTATCATCAGCGAACAACAACTGACACACTTCTCACTCCTCTCATCCACAACAGACTGCCTACTTGCCCCTTTCTCCAAAACTCTTGCATTGACCTCCCTAACCACCCCATCCATAACCATTCAGTGTATCTATATAGAATATACCTATGATGTTTTAACTTAATCAGTATAAAATATACCGAAGTGATTGTCAGTTACCAAATGTAGTTTTTACCGAGAGGGTAAGACCTTGTCTTGAAAAGTAGTTTGATGGATATATTGTTTTCACAAGGTGCGCTTTGCAAATCTACTTGATCAAGTCTACAATAGCAACAAGGATTCGAAGAAAACTGTCAACAAAATGGCAGATATAATGTAAAAAGTAAAGAAAGATACTACAGATGCAAATTTTACAGTCCCAGATAAGAATCCAAATGAGCAAAGAATTCAACCCATCAATCAAATTTTAGTTAGTGCATGTGTGAAGTAGTAAAATATCTATTAGATATCAACAAATATAGTGTTCATAGTACATGTTTTAATAAGAATCAGATATGATTATTTTCTCACATCTGACCATTGACAAGAAATTAGTATAATTTCTGACTAGCTAGGATGCTACCTTACATAAGAATATTTCACATCTTCACTGCATGGAGTGTGTAAAAGGCCTTATTGAGTTTTTTTGGCTATTATCTTTTACCGAAGAAACTCTTAATTTGAATTAATTAGATATTTTCTCTTTGTTGGATAATCTTGTAGCAAATGTAAAGCACAGAGTTAGCACAGTTTTTGTCCATATTTGAACCATGTAGTTTTTCATATGTGAACATATTTTCTATTTATATTTGATAATCAAGATCATATGTCAGAGTAGCTGAAAATATGCTAAAATTTCCAAATGTCCTCAGGTCGTCTTGGACTTTCTGGTGATTATGGAGAGCCAGGTGCAGTAGGAGAGAAAGGTATTAGAGGACAAATGGGTATGCCAGGATTTCAAGGAACTGCTGGTATTCCTGGTCTTCCTGGATTAGAGGGACCTGCAGGGAATGATGGTCCACCAGGTTGTAATGGTACTGATGGAGCCCCAGGCCCAGATGGTATCCCTGGACCTCCAGGTGTAAGGGGCTCTCCAGGTAAAATGCTTTTCAGCTATCTACATTTGAGATAACATTAGCATTATCCAATTTGTTCCTAGAGGTACAGGAACCCTCAATTACCAGTTTTTGAAATTGATTTTATACCTCATGAAGCCCAATTTTCCTCCTCCTCCTCCTTCTCTGTACAATTTTGACTTTCAAAATAGTCACTCTGTCTTTTATTCTTTGTTACATTCATCCTTGATTGAAAAAATTCTGTCCAAGTCTGTATGCTCTCCACTGAAGCTGTAGATGTAAACATATAGCTTTTCATTTTGATCACCATATAGTTTTATATAATTTCATTTTCCAGTGTATATTTCATTAGTTTAGAATTGTTTGAGTAATTATTTTCATAAAAGCATAATGATCAGAAAAAATTACTAAGTTCACAAATTGTCAACTAGGACCTCCTGGAGCTCGTGGTCCTATTGGAGAACCAGGTGATGGTGGCACAAATTCAAGAGGAATCAAAGGGGATCAAGGAGAACCTGGGCAGGCAGGACCTAGGGGTTATAGAGGCCCACCAGGACCAAGGGGACTGAGAGGAGATGATGGGATACCTGGTTTTAAGGTGAGGGCATTTTGTACCAAATGGCGTCCTAGCTTCGTCTCTTCTATGTATGTTACTGACTGTTATCTTTCTCTCTTGTGTCTCCCCTGATGATGTGATTATTACACGAAAGTGCAATTAGGAACTTATCGTGTTTCATTTTCCCCGTGGACTCATAGGAATATATATATCTATATATCTATAAGTTTGTTGAGTATTCCTGGTAAATTATATGGGAGGGTATTGATTGAGAGGGTGAAGGCATGTACAGAGCATCAGATTGGGGAAGAGCAGTGTGGTTTCAGAAGTGGTAGAGGATGTGTGGATCAGGTGTTTGCTTTGAAGAATGTATGTGAGAAATACTTAGAAAAGCAAATGGATTTGTATGTAGCATTTATGGATCTGGAGAAGGCTTATGATAGAGTTGATAGAGATGCTCTGTGGAAGGTACTAAGAATATATGGTGTGGGAGGCAAGTTGTTAGAAGCAGTGAAAAGTTTTTATCGAGGATGTAAGGCATATGTACGTGTGGGAAGAGAGGAAAGTCATTGGTTCTCAGTGAATGTTGGTTTGCGGCAGGGGTGTGTGATGTCTCCATGGTTGTTTAATTTGTTTATTGATGGGGTTGTTAGGGAGGTGAATGCAAGAGTTTTGGAAAGAGGGGCAAGTATGAAGTCTGCTGTGGATGAGAGAGCTTTGGAAGTGAGTCAGTTGTTGTTCGCTGATGATACAGCACTGGTGGCTGATTCATGTGAGAAACTGCAGAAGCTGGTGACTGAGTTTGGTAAAGTGTGTGAAAGAAGAAAGTTAAGAGTAGATGTGAATAAGAGCAAGGTTATTAGGTGCAGTAGGGTTGAGGGTCAAGTCAATTGGGAGGTAAGTTTGAATGGAGAAAAACTGGAGGAAGTAAAGTGTTTTAGATATCTGGGAGTGGATCTGGCAGCTGATGGAACCATGGAAGCGGAAGTGGATCATAGGGTGGGGGAGGGGGCGAAAATCCTGGGAGCCTTGAAGAATGTGTGGAAGTCGAGAACATTGAGAACATTATCTCGGAAAGCAAAAATGGGTATGTTTGAAGGAATAGTGGTTCCAACAATTTTGTATGGTTGCGAGGCGTGGGCTATGGATAGAGTTGTGCGCAGGAGGATGGATGTGCTGGAAATGAGATGTTTGAGGACAATGTGTGGTGTGAGGTGGTTTGATCGAGTAAGTAACGTAAGGGTGAGAGAGATGTGTGGAAATAAAAAGAGCGTGGTTGAGAGAGCAGAAGAGGGTGTTTTGAAATGTTTTGGGCACATGGAGAGAATGAGTGAGGAAAGATTGACCAAGAGGATATATGTGTCGGAGGTGGAGGGAACGAGGAGAAGTGGGAGACCAAATTGGAAGTGGAAAGATGGAGTGAAAAAGATTTTGTGTGATCGGGGCCTGAACATGCAGGAGGGTGAAAGGAGGGCAAGGAATAGAGTGAATTGGATCGATGTGGTATACCGGGGTTGATGTGCTGTCAGTGGATTGAATCAGGGCATGTGAAGCGTCTGGGGTAAACCATGGAAAGCTGTGTAGGTATGTATATTTGCGTGTGTGGACGTGTATGTGTATGGGGGTGGGTTGGGCCATTTCTTTTGTCTGTTTCCTTGCGCTACCTCGCAAATGCAGGAGACAGCGACAAAGCAAAAAAAAAAAAAAAATGTTTTGGAAGGAGGTAAATAAAGTGCGTAAGACAAGGGAACAAATGGGAACTTCAGTGAAGGGGGCTAATGGGGAGGTGATAACAAGTAGTGGTGATGTGAGAAGAAGATGGAGTGAGTATTTTGAAGGTTTGTTGAATGTGTTTGATAATAGAGTGGCAGATATAGGGTGTTTTGGTCGAGGTGGTGTGCAAAGTGAGAGGGTTAGGGAAAATGATTTGGTAAACAGAGAAGAGGTAGTAAAAGCTTTGCGGAAGATGAAAGCCGGCAAGGCAGCGGGTTTGGATGGTGTTGCAGTGGAATTTATTACAAAAGGGGGTGACTGTATTGTTGACTGGTTGGTAAGGTTATTTAATGTATGTATGATTCATGGTGAGGTGCCTGAGGATTGGCAGAATGCTTGCATAGTGCCATTGTACAAAGGCAAAGGGGATAAAAGTGAGTGCTCAAATTACAGAGGTATAAGTTTGTTGAGTATTCCTGGAAAATTATATGGAAGGGTATTGATTGAGAGGGTGAAGGAATGTACAGAGCATCAGACTGGGGAAGAGCAGTGTGGTTTCAGAAGTGGTAGAGGATGTGTGGATCAGGTGTTTGCTTTGAAGAATGTATGTGAGAAATACTTAGAAAAGCAAATGGATTTGTATGTAGCATTTATGGATCTGGAGAAGGCATATGATAGAGTTGATAGAGATACTCTCTGGAAGGTATTAAGAATATATGGTGTGGGAGGCAAGTTGTTAGAAGCAGTGAAAAGTTTTTATCGAGGATGTAAGACATGTGTATGTGTAGGAAGAGAGGAAAGTGATTGGTTCTCAGTGAGTGTAGGTTTGCGGCAGGGTTTGTGATGTCTCCATGGTTGTTTAATTTGTTTATGGATAGGGTTGTTAGGGAGGTGAATGCAAGAGTTTTGGAAAGAGGGGCAAGTATGCAGTCTGTTGTGGATGAGAGAGCTTGGGAAGTGAGTCAGATGTTGTTCGCTAATGATACAGCGCTGGTGGCTGATTCATGTGAGAAACTGCAGAAGCTGATGACTGAGTTTGGTAAAGTGTGTGAAAGAAGAAAGTTGAGAGTAAATGTGAATAAGAGCACAGTAGGGTTGAGGGTCAAGCCAATTGGGAGGTAAGTTTGAATGGAGAAAAACTGGAGGAAGTAAAGTGTTTTAGATATCTGGGAGTGGATCTGGCAGCGGATGGAACCATGGAAGCGGAAGTGAATCATAGGGTGGGGAAGGGGGCGAAAATTCTGGGAGCCTTGAAGAATGTGTGGAAGTCGAGAACATTATCTCGGGAAGCAAAAATGGGTATGTTTGAAGGAATAGTGGTTCCAACAATGCTGTATGGTTGCAAGGCATGGGCTGTGGATAGAGTTGTGTGCAGGAGGGTGGATGTGCTGGAAATGAGATGTTTCAGGACAATATGTGGTGTGAGGTGGTTTGATCGAGTAAGTAATGTAAGGGTAAGAGAGATGTGTGGAAATAAAAAGAGTGTGGTTGAGAGAGCAGAAGAGGGTGTTTTGAAATGGTTTGGTCACATGGAGAGAATGAGTGAGGAAAGATTGACCAAGAGGATATACGTGTCAGAGGTGGAGGGAACAAGGAGAAGTGGGAGACCAAATTGGAGGTGGAAAGATGATGTGAAAAAGATTTTGAGTGATCAGGGCCTGAACATGCAGGAGGATGAAAGGCATGCAAGGAATAGAGTGAATTGGAACAGATGTGGTATACCGGGGTCGACATGCTGTCAGTGGATTGAATCAGGGCTTGTGAAGTGTCTTGGGGTAAACCATGGAAAGTTGTGTGGGGCCTGGATGTGGAAATGGAGCTGTGGTTTCGGTGCATTATTACATGACAGCTAGAGACTGAGTGTGAGTGAATGGGGCCTTTGTTGTCTTTTCCTAGCCCTACCTCGCACACATGAGGGGGAAGGGGTTTGTTATTCCATGTGTGGCGAGGTGGCGATGGGAATGAATAAGGGCAGACAGTATGAATTATGTCCATGTGTATATATGTATATGTCTGTGTGTATATATATGTATACATTGAGATGTATAGGTATGTATATTTGCATGTGTGGATGTGTATGTATAAACATGTGTATGTGGGTGGGTTGGGCCATTTTTTCGTCCATTTCCTTGCGCTACCTCGCTAACGCGGGAGACAGTGACAAAGCAAAATGAAATAAATAAAACAAATATATATCTATTTTTTATTTTATCATACTTTGTCGCTGTCTCCCACGTTAGCGAGGTAGCGCAAGGAAACAATTGAAAGAATGGCCCAACACATACACATGTATACACGTCCACACACGCACATATACATACCTATACATCTCAACGTATACATATATGTATACAAACACAGACATATAGATATATAGACATATACATAATTCATACTGGCTGCCCTTATTCATTTCTGTCACCACCCCACCACACATGAAATGACACCCTCCTCTCCCTGCATGCATGCAAGGTAGCACTAGGAAAAGACAGCAAAGGCCACATTCATTCACACTCAGTCTCTAGCTGTCATGTGTAATGCACCGAAACCACAGCTTCCTCTCCACATCCAGGCCCCACAAAACTTTCCATGGTTTACCCCAGATGCTTCACATGCCCTGGTTCAATCCACTGACAGCACGTCAACCCCGGTACACCACATCACTCCAATTCACTCTATTCCTTGCACGCCTTTCATCTCTCTGTATGTTCAAGCCCCGATCGCTCAAAATCTTTTTCACTTCATCTTTTTACTTCCAATTTGGTCTCCCACTTCTCCTCGTTCCCTCCACCTCTGACACATCCCTCCTCTTTGTCAATCTTTCCTCACTCATTCTCTCCATGTGACCAAACCATTTCAGTACCCCCTCTTTTGCTCTCTCAACCACAGTCTTTTTATTACCACACACCTCTCTTATCCTTTCATTACTTACTCAATCAAACCACCTCGCACCACATATTGTCCTCAAACATCTCATTTCCAACACATCCACCCTCCTCCACGTAAACCAATCTATAGCTCATGCCTCACAAACATATAACATTGTTGGAACCACTGTTCCTTGAAACATACCCATTTTTGCAATCTGAGATAACGTTCTCGCCTTCCACACATTCTTCAACGCTCCCAGAACCTTCACTTCCTTCCCCACCCTGACTCGCTTCCATTTCCATGGTTCCATCCGCTGCCAAATCCACTCCCGGATATCTAAAACACTTCACTTCCTCCAGTTTTCTCCATTCAAACTTACCTCCCAATTTACTTGTCCCTCAACCCAAAGGTTCTGGGAGCATTGAAGGGTGTGTGGCAGGTGGGAGCATTGTCTCAGAGAGCAAAGTTGGGTGTGTTTGAGGGAATGGTTGTTCCAACAATGTTATATGGTTGTGGGGTGTGGGCTGTGGGTAGGGTTGTGTGGAGGTGGGGTGTTTGGGGATAATGTGTGATGGAAGGTGGTTTGGTTGGGTGGGTAGTGAAGGGGTGGGAGAGATGTGTGGTAGTGAAAGGGTGGGAGAGATGTGTGGTGGTGAAGGGGTGCGAGAGTTGTGTGGTAGTGGGGAGAATGTGGTTGGGGGAGTGGGGGGGTGGATGCATGGAGGGAGTGGGGGAGGATTGATGGGGAGGATGTGTGTGTCAGAGGTGGAGGGAAGAAGTGGGATACCAAATTGGAGGTAGGGGGGTGGGGTGATTTTGGGTGATCAAGACCTGAATGTGCTGGAGGGTGGGGGGTGTGCGGGGAGTGGAGTTGGTTGGGGCGGTGTGGGGTGCTGGGGTTGACGTATTGTCAATGGATTGAGCCAGGGCATGTGAAGTGTCTAGGGTAAACCATGGTGGGAGAGTCTGTGTGGAAGGGGAGCTGTGGTTTCTGTACATTGCGCACGGCAGCTGGAGACAGTGTGAATGAATGTGGCCTCTTTTGTCTTTTCCTGGTGCTGCATCACTGGTAGGGATGTTGTGTCATGTGTGGATGGGTGACGGCAGGAGTGGATGGGAGCAGCGGGTGTGAATATGTACTTGTGTATATATGTATATGTCTGTGTATGTATGTTATGTATATGTTGAAATGTATATGTTATGTATATGTTGAAATGTTTCTTTTCTTTCATACTATTCGCCATTTCCCACGTTAGCGAGGTAGCGTGAAGAACAGAGGACTGGGCCTTTGAGGGAATATCCTTACCTGGCCCCCTTTTCTGTTCCTTCTTTTGGAAAAATTAAAAAAAGAAACGAGAGGGGAGGATTCTCAGCCTCCCGCTCCCTTCCCTTTTAGTTGCCTTCTATGACATGCAGGGAATACGTGGGAAGTATTCTTTTTCCCCTATTCCCAGGGATAATGTTGAAATGTATACGTATGTATATATGCGTACATGGGAGGGGGAGAAAGAATTTCACCTCTGTATTCTTCGAATGTTTTAGAAGGCAACTATAAGGGATGGAAGTGGGGGACTGGAAACCCTCTTCCCCTTCTTGTATCTAAGTTTCCAAAGAAGGAACAGAAGAAGAATCCAAGCAGAGGGTGCTTGTCCTCCTTGAGGGCTAAGGCTGAGGTGCCTAAGTGTGTGTGTGTGTGGATATAACCAATATGAGGAGAGAGGTGAGATAAGTATAATGTTTGAGGAAAGAAATGTGGAAATGTCTTAAGGGCAAAGTCAGGAGTTGGTGATCGGACAAGAGTCATGGGAGGAATAGCATTACTTCTGAAGCAGGGGTTGTAAGAGTGTATGATAGAGTGTAAGGAAGTAAATTCTAGAGTCATGTGGGTCAAAATGAAAGTGGATGGTAAGGAATGGGTGATTATTAGTTCTTATGCACCTGACCATGAGAAGAAAGATTATGAGAGGCGGGATTTTGGAACAGCTGAGTGAGTGTGTCAGCAGTTTTGATGTAATAGACTGGGTAGTAGTGATGGGTGATTTAAATGTGAAGATGAGTAATGTGGCCATTGAGGGTATAACTGGGGGTTGGCCTGCGGTATTCATTGTTATGAATGGAGAGTTGTGCGTAGGAAAAGTTCTGGTGATTGTAAATACATGGTTTTAAAAAAGGGACATACACAAGTATATGTGTGTGAGTAGGAGAGATTGTCAGTGGTTGTTATTGGATTATATATTAAATGATATGCATGTAAAAGAGACAATTTTGGATGTAAATGAGCTGAGAGGACCAGCTGGTGGTGGGATGACATATCACTATCTTGTGAAGGCAAGGGTGAAGAATTGTAGAGGTTTTCAGAAAAGAGAAAACAATTTCAGTGAGAAGACAGTGATGAGAGTAAGTGAGCTTGAAAGAGAGAATTTAGATTTTTAGAGTGTAGAATGGCAAAAGGTGAGAGGAAATTTGCAAAGGGATTGGGTTAGAAATGGGAAGCATTTAGGGCATGCTGGCATGTGCAAGAAATGCATGTAGCATGCAAACGGTGGGGGATAGGCAGATTTGAGAGGGTAGTGAGTGATGGGATGAAGAATTAAAGCTGCTAATGGAAAAGAAAAGAGAGGCATTTGAGTGGTACTTACTGGAAAGGAGTGGAAATGACTGGCAGATGTATAAGATAAAAGATCAGAAGTCAAGAGGAAGGTGCAGGGGTTGAAAAAGAGGGTAAATGAGAGTTGGGGGGAGCTAGTATCAGTAAACTTTCAGGAGAATAAAATGATGTTTTGGAAGGAGGTAATTGATGTGCAAAAAACAAGAGAACAGATAGGAACATTGGTGTCAGGTGTTTGGGTTGGGATGGTGAGCAAAATGAGTGAGGGAGAGTGGTTTAGTAAAGGTAAAAGAGGTGGTGAAAACTTTGTGTTAGATGAAACGTGGCAAGGTGTCTGTGGATTTTTTTAAGAAAAGAGTTTACTGTATTATTGATCAGTTGGTACAGATTTTCATTATATGTATGATTCATGGTGAAGTGCCTGAGGATTGGCAGAATGCATGTTTAGTAGGTAGTAGTCAGTAGGCAGCCACTGACTAGGGAGATATATTACCAGTGCAGTGCTCCTTGCATGGGTATTGGAAGGTTTAGTGATGGCTGCATAGTGAGCCAGCACTTCAGTGGTTGTCAAGTTGTACTCCTTTACCCAGGTAGCTTTCTTTCTGCCTCACCCACATGTAGACTGATGGTATTCTGTACACAAATATACAAGATCTCCTAGTCTCACATAACACTTGACAACACTTGACTCTTACAGTTCATTCTTCACAATTCTAGACTTTCCTTTGGTGAGTGCTTTGTGCTTAAAATGGTAGGAGCAATATATAGAAGTGATGTGTGGGAACATTGGGCAGGAGCATTAAGTAAAAACATTATGTAGAAGTAGTAGTTAGGAGAATTAGCTGGGAGCATTAGGTAAAAGCAGTAGGTTGGAACATTAGGCAGGAATAGAATATTAGGTAGAAGTAGATGTTAGGAACATTTGGTAGGAGTTTACTTGAATTGCCCTCTGCCAGTGGCCTCTTAAGGATGAGCCTCAGAAGGCTATCAAGTGACAGCCATTCCCTTGAGGGAATTCCCAAAGGGAACAGGCCTTAGAGATATAAACAGATAGACGTGCAGTGCCATTGTATAAAGGCAAGGGGATAAAGATGAGCGTTCAAACTACAGAGGGATAAGTTTATTGAGTATACCTGGTAAGTTGTATGGAAGGGTATTGCTTGAAAGTGTGAAGGCATGTAATGAACATCAAATTGGGGAGCAGAAGTGTGGTTTCAGAAGTGGTAGAGGATGTATGGATCAGGTGTTTGTTTTGAAGAATGTGTGTGAAAATTACATAGAGAAACAGATGGATTTGTATGTGGCATTTATGGATCTGAAGAAAGTATATGAAAAGGTTGATTGAGATGCCTTGTGGAAAGTCATAAGAATATAAGGTGTGGGAGGAAAGCTGATAGAAGTGAAAAATTTTTATCGGGTGTAAGGCATGTGGACGAGTAGGAAGAGAAAAGAGTGGATGGTTCCAAGTGAAGGTTGGTGTGTGGCAGGAGTGTTTGATGTCACCATGGTTGTTGAATTTGTTTATGGATGGGGTGGTGAGGGAGGTAAATGTGATGATTTTGTAGAGAGGGACAAGTATGCAATCTTGTAGGGGATGAGAGGGCCTGGGACTTGTGTCTGTTGTTTGCTGATGATACAGCACTGATGGCAGATTTGATTGAGAAACAGCTGAAGTTGGTGACTAAATTTGGAAGGGTGTGTGAAGGGAAGTTGAGAGTAATTGTGAATTAGAGCAAAGTTATCAGGTTTAGTAGGGTTGCAGGATAGTTAGTTATTGCATGAGTTTGAATTGAAAACAGTGGAGAAAGTGAAGTGTTTTAGAACCTGGGAATGAACATGGCAGTGAATGGAACCATGGAAGCATAAGTGTAAGGAAAATAGGTATATTTGAAGTTATATTAATCCCAACAATATATTTGGATGCAAGGCACGTGTGACAGATAGATAAGGCTGTGAGGAGGATGGATGTGTTGGAAATGGAATGTTTGAGGATAGTATTTGGTTTGGTTTGATTGAGTAAGTAATGAAAGGGTAAGAGAATGATGTAGCAATAAAGAGTGTGGTTGAAAATAGTATTTGGTTTGGTTTGATTAAGTAATGAAAGGGTAAGAGAATGATGTAGTAATAAAGAGTGTGGTTGAAATAGCTGGATAGGTTGTGTTGAAATGGTTTGGACATAAGGAGAGAGTGGATGCAGAAAGGTTGACAAAGAGGATGTATGTGTCAGAAGTGGAGGAAGCAGGGAGAACACGAAGACCAAACTGGAGATTGAAGAATGGAGTGAAAATGACCTTGAGTGATTGGGGCCTAAACATGCAGGTGAGTAAAAGGCATGCACAGGTTAGAGTGAATTGGAACGATGAAGTATGATGTGGTATAGGGGTCAACGTGATGTTGATGGACTGAACCAGGGCACGTGAAGCATCTAGGGTAAACCATGAAAAGGTCTGTGGGGCCTGGATGTGGATAGAGAGCTGTGGTTTCAGGCATGACACATGACAGCTTGTGTATGGATGTGAGCGGATGTGGCCTTTCTTCCTCTGTTTCCTGGCGCTACCTTTCTGATGCAGGGAACAGTAATCAGGTGTGGTGGAGTGGAAGAGACTGTCAGCACTTCAAGTTCCAGTAGAGTTACTTGAAACACCCATATCAGCTCTAGACTGCATAGTTTCTCAAATCTGTTTTGCCATGTTGCATTTCATTTGTACTTACCATCCAGTTATTGGCTTATCCAGTCTGTGACTAGGCTCATTCATCTCAGTAGAAGGCCATCTTTATTTCAGAGGTCCTTGATTACCTATGGGGTGACCCACTTGGGGCACCAGCCACTGACTGAGGTTGAGGAGTATAGTTTTCATATCATGCCAGGCACAGGTGCTGAATTAACCTGGTCACTACATCCATATTTGGTAAATTTGTGACATTTATGAAAAGTAAGGGTGGCTGTGCAAAATTACTGGTAACTCTAAAGATACATGATAATGTCATAACTGAAACTATTGCCTAACTCAATAGATATTTATAAGGAAATCACAGCTTTCCATATTTCCTTTAAGCTGAAGTTCTGGTTGACATTTGATTGGGGTATGGAGAGGCACTCATTAAACATGAACCCTTTTAGGAAGAGGCACATAGAGTACAGAAGACAAAGAGATTCATCACACGGCAAAGTGCAAATGAGCAAGTCTTGCCAAGACATGTCATATCCTATATGTGTGTAAAGCAGCTCAGCACATGCTGACAAGGATTTGACTGTACAGTGTTCATTCCTTGAAATTGTCAAATGACACAGTGCACACTGACATTTCTCATTTGTGACATAACATGTAAAGGAATGCAAAGCATGGTGATGTGTTGTGGCCTACACAGTATTTTCTGTGGTCTGTCTAGCAGCTCAAAACATGCTGACAGATCTTAGGCACACTAATGTCTGATATATATCCGTCTGTACAATGTTTATTCCTGTGGTCTGCCAAAAGGCATAGAATACATGTGGCTCTATGAAGATTTAACATGAAAATCTCAACAAGAGCTGTCTTTCAGGTCATCATCGCTGGAAGACAAGTGCCATTTTTGTTTAGTGCCCATAACTTGAGTCATTCTGTTAAGAAAATCCTCTTCCCTTTCTTTTTCCATGGTAAAGTACTTAATTAAGAAGGGCAGGTGATGGAATGACTTAAAATATCAGCTTTAATCCTATAACAAGCATGTTTTTGAGTCAGAACCATCACCTCCCATTGTTACCCACCCACCTTCCTCCTAATGTTAAGTTCCATTTGGATCATTGGGAATTAAGACTGGCACCACATGGCTGTTGTGGCCAATGGAAGGGGTTGATATGACACCATTAGTGTTTAGATAGGATAATTGCTAATTAATCAATTATACTTTTGTTTTATTTTTTATGCATGGTTTTCAGGTAGCTCTCCTAAAATTGTTATGGTTATGCTTTTTGAATGCATTTAGCATGATGTGTTGTTTGTTTTATAGGTTTATCTACCTCTTTGACTACATTAGATGGCTTGTTAGAAATTCACAGTACAGTGGGGCAGGAGATGGGTTTGCTCAAAAATAATTTTTTAATTTCATATAATATGAAGCTGCTAATTTTCTAAAAAAGTGAAATTAGTTTGAAATCAGAAGTTAACTCAGCTGTAAAAGTATAGCTTAGTTTGCTCTGATTTTAGTTTTGAAAAAGGTTATATTCATTATGTGAAACAGAATGATCCAGGAAATCCATTGCAGAACTGTATGAAGATAACTTCTAAACTTGATAAGGAACCCTCCTAAAGTCACACAAATAATTTTCCTGATGTTTGTTCATGAAATTCACCTTACCCTCTAAACTTGATAGGGAACCCTCCTATAGTCACACACAAATATTTTTCCTGATGTTTGTTCATGAAATTCACCTTACCCTTTAAACTTGACAGGGAACCCTTCTATAGTCACACACAAATATTTTTCCTGATGTTTGTTCATAAAATTCATCTTTAACTCTCCTCAGGGAATACATGGTGATACAGGGTTTAAAGGCCCTCCTGGTGAACAAGGAGACCAGCCACCTCCATATCCAAGTATTCCAGGATTACAAGGACAAAAGGGTGAACCTGCAAGACTGAATTATATGTATGTATCTGGTTATTTTTGCTGCAGAAAATAATTATTTTCAATCCATCTGAGTATAACTAGATTTTTACAGCACAATATGTATCTTGCAGAATTTATGGAATGGATTTTCAAAAGCATAAGATTTATTATCCGTGGGGATAGGGGAGAAAGACTACTTCCCACGCATTCCCCACGTATTGTAGAAGGTGACTAAAGGAGACGGGAGCTGGTGGTTAGAAACCCTCCCTTCCTTGTATTTTAACTTTCTAAAAGGGGAACAGAAGAAGGAGTCATGTGGGGAGTGCTCATCCTCCTCGAAGGCTCAGATTGGGGTGTCTATATGTGTGTGGATGTAAGCAAGATGAGAAAAAAGGAGAGATAGGAAGTATGTTTGAGGAAAGGAACCTGGATGTTTTGCCTCTGAGTGAAATAAAGCTCAAGGGTAAAGGGGAAGAGTGGTTTGGGAATGTCTTGGGAGTAAAATCAGAGGTTGGTGAGAGGACAAGACCAAGGGAAGGAGTAGCACTACTCTTGAAGCAGGAGTTGTTGGAGTATGTGATAGAGTGTAAGAAAGTAAACTCTAGATTGATATGGGTAAAACTGAAAGTGAATGGAGAAAGATGGGTGATTATTGGTACCTATGCACCTGGTCACGAGAAGAAAGATCATGAGAGGTAAGCATTTTGGGAGCAGTGAATTGAATGCAAAGGTGAGTGTAATGTGGCAGTTGAGAGTATGATTGGTGTTCATGGGGTGTTCAGTGTTGTAAATGGAAATGGCGAAGAGCTTGTAGACTCGTGTGCTGAAAAAAGACTGGTGATTCGGAATACCTGGTTTAAAAAAGAGATATACATAAGTATACAAATGTAAGTAGGAGAGATGGCCAGAGAGCGTTATTGGACTACGTGTTAATTGATAGGCACATGAAAGAGAGACTTTTGGATGTAAATGTGCTGAGAGGGGCAACTGGGGGAAGTCTGACCATGATCTTTTCAAGGCAAAGGTGAAGATTTGTAGAGGTTTTCAGAAAAGAATGGAGAATGTTGGGGTGAAGAGAGTAATGAGAGTAAGTGAGCTTGGAAAGGAGACTTGTGTGAGGAAGTACTAGGAGAGATTCAGTGCAGAATGGAAAAAGGTGAGAGCAAATGACGTAAGGGGAGTTGGGGAGGAATGGGATGTATTTAGGGAAGCAGTGATGGCTTGTGAAAAAGATGCCTGTGGCATGAGAAAGGTGGGAAGTGGGCAGATTAGAAAGGATAGTGAGTGGTGGGATGAAGAAGTAAGATTGTTAGTGAAAGAGAAGAGAGAGGCATTTGGACAATTTTTGCAGGGAAATAGTGCAAATGAGTGGGAGATGTATAAAAGAAAGAGGCAAGAGGTGAAAAAGAAGGCAAATGAGAGTTGGGGTGAGAGAGTATCATTAAATTTTAGGGAAAGTAAAAAAGATGTTTTGGAAGGAGGGAAATAAAGTGCGTAAGACAAGAGAACAAATGGGAACATCGGTGAAGGGGGCAAATGGGGAGGTAATAACATGTAGTATTGAAGTGAGAGGGAGATGGAGTGAGTATTTTGAGGGTTTGTTGAATGTGTTAGATGATAAGAGTGGCAGATATAGGGTGTTTTGGTCGAGGTGGTGTGCGAAGTGAGAGGGTCAGGGAGAAAGATTTGGTAAACAGAGAAGAGGTAGTGAAAGCTTTGCGAAGATGAAAGCCGGTAAGGTGACGGGTTTGGATGGTACTGCCGTGGAATTTATTAAAAAAGGGGGTGCCTGTATTATTGACTGGTTGGTGAGGGTATTTAATGTATGTATGGCTCATGGTGAAGTGCCTGAGGATTGGCGGAATGCATGCATAGTGCCATTATACAAAGGGAAAGGGGATAAAGGTAAGTGTTCAAATTACAGAGGTATAAGTTTGTTGAGTATTCCTGGGAAATTACATGGGAGAATATTGATTGAGAGGGTCAAGGCATATACAGAGCACTAGACTGTGAATCAGGCCTTTGCTCTGGAGAATGTATGTGAGAAATACTTAGAAAAACAGATGGATTTGTATGGAGCGTTTATGGATCTAGAAAAGGCACATGATAGAGTTAATAGAGATGCTCTGTGGAAGGTATTAAGAGTATATGGTGTGGGAGAAGCAGTGAAAAGTTTTTATTGAGGATGTAAGGCATGTTTACCAGTATGAAAAGAGGAAATTGAGTGGTTCCTAGTGAATGTCGGTTTGCAGCAGGGGTGCGTGATGTCTCCATGGTTCTTTAATTTGTTTATGGATGGGGTTGTTAGGGACATGAATGCAAGAGTTTTGGAGAAAGGGGCAAGTATGCAGTCTGTTGTGGATGAGAGGGTTTGGGAAGTGTCAGCTGTTGTTCGCTGATGATGCAGCAGTGGTGGATGATTTGGGTGAGAAACTGCAGAAGTTGATGGCTGAGTTTGGTACAAAGTGTGAAAGAAGAAAGCTGAGAGTAAATGTGAATAAGAGCAAGGTTATTAGGTTCAGTAGAGTTGAGGGACAAGTAAATTATGAGGTAAGTTTGAATAGAGAAAAACTGGAGTAAGTGAAGTGTTTTAAATATCTGGGAGTGGATTTGACAGCGTTTGGAACCATGGAAGAGGAAGTGTCTCACAGTGTGGGGGAAGGGGGCAAAGGTTCTGGGAGCATTGGAGAATGTGTGGAAGGCGAGAACATTATATCAGAAAGCAAAAATGGGTATGTATGGAGGATTAGTGGTTCCAACAATATTATATGGTTGTGAGGCATGGGCAATAGATAGGGTTGTGTGCAGGAGGGTGAATGTGCTGGAAATGAGATGTTTAAGGACAATATGTGGTGTGAGGTGGTTTGATGGAGTAAGTAATGGAAGGGTAAGAGAGATTTTTGGTAATAAAAAGAGTGTGGTTGGGAGAGCAGAAGAGGGTGTATTGAAATGATTTGGTCACATGGAGACAATCAGTGAGGAAAGATTGACAATGAGGATATATGTGTCAGAGGTTGAGGGAGCAAGGAGAAGAGGGAGACCAAATTGGAGGTGGAAGGATGGAGTGAAAAAGATTTTGAGCGATTGGGGCTTGAACATGCAGGAGGGTGAGAGGCGTGCAAGGAATAGAGGAATTAGAATGATGTGGTATACTAGGGTCGACATGCTGTCAGTGGATTGAACCAGGGCATGTACAGCATCTGGGGGTAAACCATGGAAAGTTTTGTGGGGCCCTGGATGTGGAAAGGGAGCTGAGGTTTCAGAGCATTACACATAACGACTAGAGACTGAGTGTGAACAAATGTAGCCTTTGTTGTTGTTTCTCGGCGTTGCCTTGCGTGCACATGTGGGGAGGGGGGGGTGCTATTTCATATGTGGCGGGGTGGCGACAGGAATGGATGAACACAGCATGTATGGATATGTACATGGGTATATATGTAAATGTCTATGTATGTATATGTATGTATACGTTGAGATGTATAGGTATGTATATGTGCGTGTGTGGGTGCTTATGTATATATATGTGTATGTGGGTGGGTTGGACCATTCTTTTGTCTGTTTCCTTGCGCTACCTCACTAACGCGGGAGACAGCATCAAAGTATAATAAAAAAGATAAATATCAATATGGCATGCATATGAAAATCATAAGTAACCTATAAACATCTAAAATAGACCCTTTTTCCATGAAATGCTTTTATGAAGATTTTACATTTTAATTACTTTGATTGAACTTTTTGAAGCTTGTAATTCACTTCGTGTGATAGATGTTGATTATTAGGTTCATGATTATTAACAGCATTGTAAGCTGTACTGCTGCTGTAATATGTAGCTTACTTTCCTGTATTTATTTTTTACTTGTAATTACCATTGGACCAAGTGTCTAAGAAAGAGTCTTGGTGATACCCAAGGTTTCTTTGCAGAGGATCCTAAGGCCCAAGGTTGCACTTCCAGTAGAAAGGATATGAATACTCCTATAGAATTCGAAGTTCTTTTATGAGACTGTATTCCCATCGACACAGTGGAGTGGGACAGGATTCTGTTCTGGGACCATTACTTTTCTTGATCTATGTAAATAGCTTGCCTGAAGGTATGGCCTTCTACCTGAATATGTTTGCAGTTGATGTAAACTTCATGAGACAAGTAAAAATCCAAGAAGACTGCTTCGACCTACAAGGGGACCTAAACTGACTCCAAAGGTTGATACATGGTTAATGAAATTCAACCTAATCAAATATAAAGTAATGAAGGTGGAACATAGTGAAAAGTCTCAGTATGATAAATAAATGGTAGGAAATAAGCTTCAGGGTTCTTTTTGTTAGAAGGACTTTTAGAGTCAACATCATTCCCGACTTGTTGCCGGAGTTCCTCATTAGGAGAATAGTTAAGGAGACAAACTTTCTTGCTAGTATCAGAATATTTTCCAAAAACAATAAAACTTCTGTCTTATAAAGTTATGAGGATGAGGCTGAGTGAAATGTCTCAGTGTGCTTGATATATGGCAGGAAAAATGCTTCATGATTCTGCATGTTAGAAGGACCTTGGAGTCAACATCCTTAACCTGTAGCTAGTTTCACATTAGGAGAATAGTAAAGGAGACAAACTCTCTTCTTACAAATATCAGAACAGTATCCAAGTACAGTACAGCCTCTGTCATCCAAAATGTTTTGGGAAATTGTCCGTGTTGATTATGAAAACTGCAGTCATTCGAGTTTAGTTTTTGATATACTGAATCATTCAGAAATTGCTTCTCCTTCGCTTTATGCTGGGATTATATTCTACAAAAACCTCACACAAAGAGAAATTGCAAATACTACTTGTATTCTCTCCTTACCTTCACATTATGTAGCTTCTGACATCGAATAAACTTATCTTGCCATCCTGTGCTTGCTTAAATTGGCTATGGCTCAGCTGTATTGTGTCCTTAACATAAACACTCACAAGTCTTCAGAGGGGAGTATACCGGGCCACAGCACTCCGAAATGTAATTTCATCCAGGTTGTAAACAAGTCCTAGTGCTGATGCTCCCTCATCTACATCAAGTGCATTGTAATATTTCCAGCTTCGTTGCTAAGGTCAGAGAGGCTCTCTCGTGTTTGACTGCTGGTTCTGGCATAGATGTTGCTGGATGTTTGGATGCCATATTATCAAACACAAACACAGCAGGATGCAGCAAAATCATATCAGCAGGTATACTCAAATCTCACAAGTAGAACAGATTCACACACATTGGTTGTACTGAGAGACTGACCCTTTGGAGGGAACATGGTGTGCTCTAACCATAACCCATGCTTACTCTGCCTGCAAACCCAAACTGAGGTTTTGGTGCATTTTCTTCTGTAATGAATACCCAACCAGCATCAGTGCATGGTAAGATTTTTAGCTTCATTTCTAAGATCAGAAAGGTTCTCTTCAATTAATTGCTGGTTCTGTTGGATGCCATCTTGCAAACACAAACATAGCGGGTTGTAAGAAAATCACATTAGCAGGTATATCCAAATCGCACAAGTGGCACAGATCCACTCACCCACAGGCAGGAACATGGTTTGCTCCACTAGGACCCACACTTTCTCTACCTGCCAATCTTTACCGAAGATTTGGTGCACTTTCTTCCGCACACACATTTTGAAATATTTTACCTAGTTGTAGGTATTCTTTATAGAGGAAATGCTAATATATATAAGCAAATAAACACTACTAAATGCCTTGATCTGCCACTTGGTGACATAAATAGTTGTCATGCTGATTATGAAGTTTGTAAGTGCTGGCTTGGATGCGCCCTTAGTCAGCCTTTTGCACAATTCCATCTTTTTTTCAAGGCTTAAAATGTTCCTCATGTGCATCACATGAGATGTAAATGGTTTTGTTGAACTGTCAGGCTATTGCTGATACAACTTGAAAGGGGCCATTGACCACAGTAATAATCAAGGGTGCACAAAATACACAACGTGCAATACCAGTATACAACACTGCATCAGAAAACACATTGGAGATGGTAAACAATCACCAGCTTCACAAAACACCAGTTGGAGAGTAAACTAATTACAGTGGTGCAGTGTGCATGTGATCTGAAATATAATTTTTTTTATTTATCATTATACTTTGTCGCTGTCTCCTGCATTAGCAAAGTAGCCCAAGGAAACCGATGAAAGAATGGCTCAACCCACCCACATACTCATGTATATACGTAAACGCCCACACACGCACATATACATACCTATACATTTCAACATATACATACATATACATTCATATATTATTTATTATTTTGCTTTGTCGCTGTCTCCCGCGAAAGCGAGGTAGCGCTAGGAAACAGACGAAAGAATGGCCCAACCCACCCACATACACATGCATATACATACATGTCTACACACGCAAATATATATACCTATACATCTCAACGTATACATATATATACACACACAGACATATACATATTTGCACATGTACATAATTCATACTGTCTGCCTCTATTCATTCCCATTGCCACCCCGCCACACATGAATATAACAACCCCCTCCCCCCTCAGGTGCGTGAGGTAGCGCTAGGAAAAGACAACAAAGGCCACATTCGTTTACACTCAGTCTCTAGCTGTCATGTAATAATGCACCGAAACCACAGCTCCCTTTCCACATCCAGGCCCCACAGAACTTTCCATGGTTTACCCCATAGGCTTCACATGCCCTGGTTCAATCCATTGACAGCACGTCGACCCCGGTATATCACATCGTTCCAATTCACTCTATTCCTTGCACGCCTTTCACCCGCCTGCATGTTCAGGCCCTGATCACTCAAAGTCTTTTTCACTCCTTCTTTCCACCTCCAATTCAGTCTCCCACTTCTCCTCATTCCCTCCACCTCTGACACATACATCCTCTTGGTCAATCTTTCCTCACTCATTCTCTCCATGTGACCAAACCATTTCAAAACACCCTCTTCTGCTCTCTCAACGACATTCTTTTTATTATCACACATCTCTCTTACCCTATTATTACTTACTCAATCAAACCACCTCACACCACATATTGTCCTTAAACATCTCATTTCCAACACATCCACCCTCCTCTGCACAACTCTATCTATAGCCCATGCCTCGCAACCATATAACATTGTTGGAACCACTATTCCTTCAAACATACCCGTTTTTGCTTTCCGAGATAATGTTCTCGACTTCCACACATTCTTCAACGCTCCCAGAACTTTCGCCCCCTCCCCCACCCTATGATTTACTTCCGCTTCCATGGTTCCATCCACTGCCAAATCCACTCCCAGATATCTAAAACACTGCACTTCCTCCAGTTTTTCTCCATTCAAACTTACCTTCCAATTGACTTGTCCCTTAATCCTACTGTACCTAATAACCTTGCTCTTATTCACATTTACTCTCAGCTTTCTTTTTTTATACACTTTACCAAACTTAGTCACCAGCTTCTGCAGTTTCTCACACGAATCAGCCACCAGCACTGTATCATCAGCGAACAACAACTCACTCACTTCCCAAGCTCTCTCATCCACAACAGACTGCATACTTGCCCCTCTTTCCAAAACTCTTGCATTCACCTCCCAAACAACCCCATCCATAAACAAATTAAACAACCATGGGGACATCACACACCCCTGCCGCAAACCTACATTCACTGAGAACCAATCACTTTCCTCTCTTCCTACACATACACATGCCTTACATCCTCGATAAAAACTTTTCACTGCTTCTAACAACTTGCCTCCCACACAATATATTATTAATACCTTCCACAGAGCATCTCTATCAACTCTATCATATGCCTTCTCCAGATCCATAAATGCTACATACAAATCCATTTGCTTTTCTAAGTATTTCTCACAAAGCAAACACCTGATCCACACGTCCTCTACTACTTCTGAAACCACACTGCTCTTCCCCAATCTGATGCACAACTTATACCTCTGTAATTTGAGCACTCACTTTTATCCCCTTTGCCTTTGTACAATGGCACTATGCAAGCATTCCACCAATCCTCAGGCACCTCACAATGAGTCATACATACAATGAATAACCTTACCAACCAGTCAACAATACAGTCACCCTCTTTTTTAATAAATTCCACTGCAATACCATCCAAACCCACTGCCTTGCCGGCTTTCATCTTCCGCAAAGCTTTTACTACCTCTTCTCTGTTTACCAAATCATTCTCCCTAACCCTCTCACTTTACACACCACTTCAACCAAAACACCCTATATCTGCCACTCTATCATCAAATACATTCAGCAAACCTTCAAAATACTCACTCCATCTCCTTCTCACATCACCACTACTTTTTATCACCTCCCCATTAGCCCCCTTCACTGAAGTTCCCATTTGTTCCCTTGTCTTATGCACTTTATGTACCTCCTTCCAAAACATCTTTTTATCCTCCCTAAAATTTAATGATACTCCCTCACCCTAAATCTCATTTGCCCTCTTTTTCACCTCTTGCACCTTTCTCTTGACCTCCTGCTTCTTCCGTTTATACATCTCCCAATCATTTGCATTATTTCCTGCAAAAATCGTCCAAATGCCTTTCTCTTCTCTTTCACTAATATTCTTACTTCATCCCACCACTCACTACCCTTTCTAATCTGCCCACCTCCCACACTTCTCATGCCACAAACATCTTTTGCGCAAGCCATCACTGCTTCCCTAAATGCATCCCATTCCTCCCCCACTCCCCTTACGTCCTTTGTTCTCACCTTTTTCCATTCTGTACTCGGTCTCTCCTGGTGATTCCTCACACAAGTCTCCTTCCCAAGCTCACTTACTCTGACCACTCTCTTCACCCCAACATTCTCTCTTCTTTTCTGAAAACCTCTACAAATCTTCACCTTCGCCTCCACAAGATAAGGATCAGACATCCCTCCAGTTGCACCCCTCAGCACATTAACATCCAAAAGTCTCTCCTTCGTGCGCCTATCAATTAACATGTAATCCAATAACTCTCTCTGGCCATCTCTCCTACTTACATAAGTATACTTATGTATATCTCGCTTTTTAAACCAGGTATTTCCACTCACCAGTCCTTTTTCAGCACATAAATCTACAAGCTCTTCACCATTTCCATTTACAACACTAAACATCCCATGTACACCAATTATTCCCTCAACTGCCACATTACTCACCTTTGCATTCAAATCACCCATCACTATAACCCGGTCTCGTGCATCAAAACTACTAACACACTTACTCAGCTGCTCCCAAAACACTTGCCTCTCATGATCTCTCTTCTCATGCCCAGGTGCATATGCACCAATAATCACCCATTTCTCTCCATCCACTTTCAGTTTTACCCATATCAATCTAGAGTTTACTTTCTTACACTCTATCACATACTCCCACCACTCCTGTTTCAGGAGTAGTGCTACTCCTTCCCTTGCTCTTGTCCTCTCACCAACCCCTGACTTTACTCCCAAGACATTCCCAAACCACTCTTCCCCTTTACCCTTGAGCTTCATTTCACTCAAAGCCAAAACATCCAGGTTCCTTTTCTCAAACATACTTCCTATCTCTCCTTTTTTCTCATCTTGGTTACATCCACACACATTTAGACACCCCAATCTGAGCCTTCGAGGAGGATGAGCACTCCCCGTGTGCACAGACATATACATATATACTTACGCACATATTCATACATGCTGCCTTCATCCATTCCCACTACCACATTCATCCACACTCAGACTCTAGCTGTCATTTGTAATGCACTGAAACTACAGCTCCCTTTCCACATCCAGGCCCCATGCTTCACATGCCCTTAGTCAATCCAATTACAGCACATCAACCCTGGTATACCACATCGTTCCAATTCACTCTATTCCTTGCACGCTTTTCACCCTCCTGCATGTTCAGGCCCCGATCGCTCAAAATCTTCTTCACTCCATCATTCCACCTCCAATTTGGTCTCCCACTTCTCCTCATCCCCTTCACCTCTGACACATGTATCCTCTTTGTCAATCTTTTCTCACTCATTCTCTCCATGTGACCAAACCATTTCAATATGGCCTCTTCTGCTCTCTCAACCACATTCTTTTTATTACCACTTACCTCTCTTACCTTTTCATTACTTACTCTTTTTTTTTTTTTATATTAGGAGATTTCTACCCAAAATTGAAAAAGGTAGGATGGTTTGAACATTTCAGTGAATCAAATGATGGATAACAGGTTTATTGTATATGGATAAAGAAATATCGAGGAAACTTTTTATGTCCTACTTAAGGTGAAACTGGGATTTTCTTCTCAAGTTTTGTCATTACACATACATACACAACAAAAAAAAGTACAGAGCTAAAAGAAAAGGTTTAGAGGAGGGAACTGAAGATGGTACCAGATGGTATAATCTTAGTGATGAAAATATGAATGCTGAAAACATACAAAAATTTTGAAAAGTTGTATGATCAAAGAGAGCTCAATGGAAGGGGCTTATTAGTGTAGAGCTCACTCCCCATTCTGTAAAGATGGCTAATTACAAATATGCAGGAGCTGCCTAAGTGTTCATTCCAATATTTTTTTCTAACTTGCCTTTGATGATTCAGTTTGTTTTACTTCAGCATCTACTGTATTGTAACTGCATGTGGATGCCTTTATGATTGTAAGTATCAGTGCATAATGATGTTTGGTGTGATTCTTAATGGGAGCAAGAGAAATGGTAATAGCATATGCAAAGTGTACTTCCTGGGAGAGAGGGATTCTCTTTTGTGTACTAAACTCTTATCTTGATATCAAAGTGTGAATACCAGCACTTATAGATAATCATCTTTGTTCGAAGTATAGCTTTTAATTGGAGTCTGCTTTTCAGCGAGCCACCAGTCCGTGTTGACTTTATGGGTGAGATGGGTGAAAAGGGTCCTCCAGGAACAGTTGGAGTGCCTGGTAGTAAGGGTACTGATGGCTTTGATGGTCCTCCTGGAGAGAAAGGTTTGAAGGGTGTCCGTGGCAAAGAAGGTGCAAAAGGTAAAGTGGGACGTCCAGGTCAGAGGGGTCCCCTCGGGTCAAAGGGCTTTAAAGGAGCTCCAGGATTGGCTGGATACTCTGGCATAAAGGGTTCAAAGGTATGTCATATCGATTTATGTACTGTTCATTTAGAAAAGCTTTTCTTTGCCTTTTGATACACTTCATTGTTATAACTTTCATTATCTTCAAATATAGATTTCCCTGATTTAATTTTTTTGTTATAACCATCTGATTCATTTTAATTTTCATCAACCTGTTTGTAAGTAATTGAAATGTGCAAAACCAATGGTTTACTTCTGGTATTCAGATTTGCATGGATTTATACATAGGAAGATGAAATTGAATGTGTAAGACATTGTGAATAAGTAGTGAGTGACAACAGTGAGTAGTCAGATCCTGGTATCTCCACTGAAAAGATCCATTATTAAAAGACTTTTGAAGAACATCCTTGTGTAATATTTTTAGGGGGTATTAGATGTGTGTACTTTATTGTATGCTCTAGTACAGGACACTAGAAATTTAAATGTCTGTCTTTTTATGAATATCTGTGTTATCCATAAGAAATAAATCTGTGATATATTGGTAATAATTATGAAACATAGGGCTCCATATACAACAGTTCATCAAGTAGACACAGAGTTCCTTGACAACATAACTTATAAATTCATTAATGAAATGAATACTGATTGGAGGTGTAGATTCTATAGTGCCTAAATAAGTTTAGAAATGCATTCATGGAAATATTTGAAATTCTACCGACCATATTCATGTTTTAAGGTGCAAGTGAGTGATTATATTTCAGTTAAAAACATTGATTTTTTGAGTGAATGATATGGTGAATTGCATTTTAATATTAGTCAAAATGCATACTTGGTGTGCATTTCTCTTCTGTAAGTTCTACGTAATGCATGAACTAGTGATTATCTACATTTTTGGAAAGAATATATGACAAAACTTTACCTGGCCTATCTCATAACCCTAAAGAAATGTGGATGTGACAAATAGACAGGTAACTGTGTAACACTTTGTGTGTGTGTGTGTGTGTGTGTGTGTGTGTGTGTATTGTGTATTATATCATTATTTGCATAACTTTTAGCATTTTTGGTATATTACATACATAACATGTTGAGTATATTTCAAGTTTTTTTAGGCGACCCACAGTCCTTAACTCTTTATTCACATGGAAATTGATGGCCTGAGATAGTGTGATTTGCAACAGTATGATTTTTCTTTTTACCTATCTCAAGTTATATTATGACCCTACTGCATTCTTCTTTTTAGAAAAGGGGAATCACAACATCATTGCAACATCATTGACATGTATCCATTTTAGCAAACCCTGAATGGCATAGTTTTGGCTGCTCTAAGTTTAAATAATGGGGATAAGGCCATTATAACATACTAGATTGCAGCCTTTTACTCTGAATCAAGTGTTCAACAGTATTCATTTTTAAATTAGGGAGCAATAAATTTTCTTAGGTTATCAACATAGGATCACATGTCATGGGGATGACTCAGATAATTACCAATGAAAACCAATAACATCTAACCTGCTGACTTATAATATTTCCTGCACTTGGCAGGGCTGTCATCTACATCAGATTGTTTAGAATGCATTTTAAGACTCAGTTATACCTCAGATGCACATTCATATGATTTACTTTCACAACAAAATTGGTAGATTAAATTCTATGCACATACACTCTTCATAGAAATATCCAATGATATAATGGGGATATTTTATTTCTGGCAGCATGCTGGTCTAAGAAATCATTTGACATGATTTGCTGTCTTAGTTTCCTTGTGATATTGAGAAAGGTGCAACTTTTGCTTATTCTCTTTGTGTTTAGTGATATTTTCACTATCTGTTCTGGATGATATTTTCCTCCACCAGTAATTACCCATGTGTCCCAAGAAGAAAAGCCATGTATTCTTGCTTGACGGCAAGAAAATGTGTTTACAAATGAGATTTCAGGATGCACTTGCAGGGCGTAGTTCATTAGCTGGATATTTTTTCTTCTGCATTCCTCCCTCCCTGACAGTAGGTCTAGTTTGATCTAGCAAAGCCATTGAGGTGAATGATAAAGTGACAGGGATGTGTTTTTTATACCTCATACTTTCTCAGGTTAGGTCTAGGTCAACCAGACCCTGCTTCTCAGGGAGATCATTAGAAAGAAGGAAAAAATGTCCAGATGGTGAGCTAAGCTCTGCCACATGTAGATTATTTTTTCAAGAAAGAATATGGGTCTTTCCCTCTTGAAACGACTTTTAAAGAACCATGGTTAGTACTGGCAGAGCAAAAATATCATAGTAAAAAATATCAGTAAACTATAGGACAACCAGCAAAATTCTCATCCCTCCACTTTCAGTGCCACAGGGAAGTGGAAAATCATGTCATTTAACTTCTAAGGATGTACCATGCTGTCAGATATAAGATATCCCCACCAAAAGTGAGTCACAGAATTTGTTGTGCAAATAAAACCTAATGCATGAAAGCTTTATTTTAAATGGTAATCAACAACTTTTTTTAATGGAGACTAGACAATTGCATATCTTTACCAAAATAAGCAGACTGTTTACAATAAACATTAAGTTCTAATACTACAATACAACATGGTGAAGGCTGTCTCAGATTAATGCACATCCCCACATTTTGATTTAGTCATCACATAGACATGACACATGGCATTTGTACACTAAATGTTGGTGAACTGAAAAAACTTTTATATTCTGAAATTTAATATTCCTTTATATTTATGATACTTAATCGCCGTCTCCTGTGTCAGCGAGGTAGCACAAGGAAACAGACGAGGAATGGCCCACCCCACCTACATACACATGTATATACATGAACACCCATACACACACATATACATACATATACATTTCAGTGTATACATAGACATATACATATGTACACATGTACATATTCTTACTAGCTGCCCTCATCCATTCCCATTGCTACCCTGCCACACTTGAAAATTAGCCTATATCCTTCCACCTTCAATTTGGTCTCCCACTTCTCTTTGTTCCTTCCACCTCTGACACCTATATCCTCTTTGTCAATCTTTCATCACTCATTCTCTCCATGTGTCCATACCATTTCAACACACCTTCCTCTGGTCTCTCAACCACACCCTTTTTATTTCCACACATTCCTCTTACCCTTTCATTACTTACTTGGTCAAACCACCTCACACCACATATTGTCCTCAAACATTTCATTTCCAACACATTCACCCTTCTCCGCTCAACCCTATCTATAGCCCGTGCCTCGTAAAGATATTACAGTGTTGGAACCACTATTCCTTCAAACATACCATTTTTGCTGTCCGAGATAATGTTCTTCCCTTCCACACGTTCTTCAGCGCCCCCAGAACCTTTATCCCCTCCCCCACCCTGTGACTGACTTCCACTTCCATGGTTCCATCTGCTGCTGAAACCACTTCCAAATATCTAAAACACTTCATTTCCTCCAGTTTTTCTCCATTCAAACTTACCTCCCAATTTACTTATCCCTCAACCCTACTGAACCCAATAACCTTGCCCTTATTTACATTTACTCTTAACTTTCTTCTTTCGTGCTCTTTACTAAACTCAATCATCAGCTTCAGCAGTTTTTCACCCAAATCAGCCACCAGCACTGTATCATCAGCAAACAATAACCGACTCACTTCCCAAGCCCTCTCTCCAAAACTGTTGCATTCATCTCCCTAACCACTCCATTCATAAACAAATTAAACATCCATTGAGACATCACGCACCTCTGCCGCAAACCGACATTCACTGGGAACCAATCACTTTCCTCTCTACCTACTCATACACATGCCTTATATCCTTGGTAAAAACTTTTCACCGCTTCTAGCAACTTACTTCCTTCACCATATACTCTTAAAACCTTCCACAAAGCATCTCTATCAACTTTATTCTAAAATGAATATTAGCTTTAATCAATTTGGTCCACATGAATAACACATTTCATCATTAAGGGAATCCTGCATTATAGAACAAACGCTAGCAATAATAGAATTTGGTCATCAAACAGAATTTCATGAGAAAACAGTAAAGAAATCCTGTGTTATAGAGTGAATACTGTCTGTGATATACATGATCATCTCTAATAAAAAATGCAAATAACTTTCATGCAGCAGACAGATTTTAAGACTGCACAAAGGTATTACTCATGAAAATCACAGGATGAATTTTTTCATACCACCATTTCTCATGTTACCACTAGGAACTGATGAAGAAAGGCCACATCCACTCACATTTTTTTCACTGTCATGTGCAATGCATAGCTCACAATCCACAACCAGGCCCCACAGACCTTTCCATGTATACCCCAGACACTTCACATGCCCTGGTTCACTCTGTTCACAGCTTTTTGACCGCAGTATACCACATCATTCCAGTTTGCTGTATCTGATGCATGCCTTTCACCTTCCTGCATGTTCATCCCTCAGTTGCTTGAAAAAAAAAAAATCTTTTTTTTTTTTTACTCCATCCTCCCACCTCCAGTTTGGCATCCTTGTTCTCCTTGTTCTCTCCAGTTCTGATTCATATATCTTCTTTATCAACCTCTCCTCTCTTATTCCCTCCAAAGGTCCAAACCATTTCAGCACACCCTCTTCTGCTTTCTGAACCATACTCTTTTATTTACCATAAATCTCTCTTACCATTTCATTGCTTACACGATCAAATCACAGGGCACCACGTATTGGCCTCAAACATTTCATTTCAAACACATCTACCATCCTCCACACAGCCCCATCTATAGCTCATGCCTCACATCCATATGATATTGTTGGAGCCACTATTCCTTCACACATATCCATTTTTGCCCTCCAAGATAACATTCTTTCCACACATTCTTTATCGCTTCCAGAACTTTCCCTCCCTCACCAACTTATGATTCACTTCTGCATCTATAGTTTCATTCATTGTCATATCCACTTCCAGTTATCTGAAACACTTCACTTCCTCCAATTTTTCTTCATTCCAACTCACGCCCTAACTTACCTGTCTGCCCGCTACCCTGCTAAACCAGATAACCTTGCTTTTATTCATGTTCATTCTCAGCTTTGCTCTTTCATTCGCACACTTCCAAACTCGTTCACCAACTTCTGCAGTTTTTCTCTCGAATTGGCCAACAGTGCAATATCACCAGCAAATGACAGCTGACACACTTCCCAAGCCTTCTCATCCCCCTACAGGCGGCAAACTCACCCCTCTCTCCAAGACTCTTACATTTACCTCCTTCACCACCCCATTCTTAAACAAACTGAACAACCATGGTGACACACACACCCCAGCTGCAGACCAACCTTCACTGGAAACCATTCACTTTCCTCTCTTCTGTCTCATACCCAAGTTTTACACTCTTGGTAAAAACTTCCCACTGCTTCTAGCAGCTTTCCTTCTACAATGTATTTCATAAGACCTTCCACAAAGTTTATTTATCAATCCAATCATATACTTTCTCCAGATCCATACGTGCTTCATACAAATCCATCTGCTTTTCTGAGTATATCTTACACATATTCTTTAAAGCAAACACCTGATCCACCCACACATCTTCTACCACTAATGAAACCACACTGCTCCTCCCTAATCTGATTATCTGTACATGCCTTCACCCTCTCAGTCAATACCCTTCCATACAGTTTAACAGGTATACTCAACAAATTTATACCTCTGTAGTTTGAACTCTCACCGTTATCCCTCTTGCCTGTATATAGCGACACTATGTAGGCATTCTGCCAACCCTCAGGTACCTCACCATGATCCATACATACATTGAAGATCCTTACCAACCAATCAACAACACAGTCACCCCCTTTTTTAACAAATTCAACTTCATTACCATCCACTCTAGCTGCCTTGCTGCTTTTCACTCTCTGCAAGGCGTGATTATCACCACTTCCCTCTTCACTAAACCACTCTCCATGACTTTCTCACTCTGCATACCATTACAACAGAAAAACCCTGCATCTCCCCCTCTATCATCAAAAACATTTAACAGTTCTTCAAAATACTCACTCCATCTTCTCACTTCATCACTACCTGATATCACCTCTCCTTTGCCTCATACCAAACCACTCTCCATGACTTTTGCACTCTGCATACCATCCCAATCCAAACACCCTACATCTGCCACTCTCTCATCAAACACTTTTAACAGTCCTTCAAAATACTCACTCCATCTCCTCCTCACTTCATTACTACCTGACATCACATCCCCTTTTGTCCCTTCACCAATGTTCTCGTTTGTTTTCATATTTTACCCACATTATTTACCTCCTAAAACATTGTATTCTCTCTAAAGTTTACTAATACTTGCTAACCCCAACTCTCATTTTCATGCCATTTCAATCCCTGCACTTGTCTCCTTCCCTTCTGCTGCTTTCTCTTAAGCATCTTCCATTCATTTGCACTCCTTCCCTTGTAAGAACTGCCCAAATATCTCTCTTTTCTATTTCACTAGCCACTTTATGTCTTAATCCCACCACTCACCACCCTTTCTAATCTGCCCACCTCCCACCTTTCGCTTGCCACATGCATCTTTTGCACATATCAGCACCATTTCCTTAAACACTTCCCATTCCTCACCACTTCCTTTGCTCCCCTTACTCTCCTGGTATTTTTTCACACTAGTCCCTTTTCCAATCTCACTTAGTCTCACCAGTTTCCTCTCACAGACATTGTTTCCACTTTTCTGAAAACTTCTACAAATCTTAATTCTCACCTCCACCAGCTGCCCCTTTCAGTACAATTTCATCCAAAAAGTCTCTCTTTTACATGCTTACCAACTGATATATAGTTTACTAATACCTGCTGACCATCTCTCTTACTCACATATATATACTTGAGTATAACCTACTTTTTAACCTAGTAATTCCCAATCACCAGTTCTTTTTCCGCACAAAATTCCAAAAGCTGTTCACCATTTCCATTCACAACATTGAATATCCCATTCCCCTTATTTTACCCTAAACTTCCACATTACTCACCTTTTCATTTAAATCAACTATCACTAATACCCCATGTCTTACATCAAAACGGCTGACACATTCACTCAGCTGCTCCCAAAACGCTTGCCTCTCATGGTCATTCTTCCCATGGCCTGGTGCATAAAAACTAATAATCACCAATCTTTTACCAAGAGCCTGAATATCCAGGGTACTTTCATCAAACATTCTACCTATCTCGCCTCTCTTCTCATGTTGTTTACATCCACACACATGTAGACACCCCAGCCTGAGCCTTCAAGGAGGATGAGAACTCCTTGCTTGGATCCTTATTCTGTTTCCTCTTTTAGAAATTGAAGGGGGTGGTTTCTAGGCCCCCACAAATTTTCATTTTCTCACCTCTACTGTAATTTTGCTAATATGCTCCTGATATTTTGTGATATCTGTTATTTTATTCATTTATCATACTTCGTTGCTGTCTCCCACGTTAGTGAGGTAGTGCAAGGAAACAGATGAAAGAATGGCCCAACCCACCCACATACACATGTATATACATACACGTCCACACATGCACATATACATACCTTTACATTTCAACTTATATATATATATATATATATATATATATATATATACACAGACATATACATATATACACATGTACATAATTCATACTGTCTGCCTTTATTCATTCCCGTTCCCACCCCTCCACACATGAAACGGCAACCCCCTCCCCGTGCATGCATGCGAGGTAGTGCTAGGAAAAGACAACAAAGGCCACATTTGTTCACACTCAGTCCTAGCTATCATGTATAATGCACCAAAACCACAGCTTCCTTTCCACATCCAGGTCCCACAAAATTTTCCATGATTTACCCCAGACACTTCACATGCCCTGGTTCAATCCATTGACAGCACGTCGACCCCATTATACCACATCATTCCAGTTCACTCTATTCCTTGCACACCTTTCACCCTCCTGCATGTTTAGGCCCCAATCACTCAAAATCTTTTTCACTCCATCTTTCCACCTCCAATTTGTTCTCCCACTTCTCCTCGTTCCCTCCACCTCTGACGCATATATCCTCTTTGTCAATCTTTCCTCATTCGTTCTCTCCTTGTGACCAAACCATTTCAAAACACCCTCTTCTGCTCTCTCAACCACACTCTTTTTATTACTACACATCTCTTACCCTTTCATTACTTACTCGATCAAACCACCTCACACCACATATTGCCCTCAAAAACCTCATTTCCAACACATCCACACTCCTCTGCACAACTCTATCAATAGCCTATGCCTCGCAGCCATATAGCATTGTTGAAACCACTATATTTCTTTATTTCTGTTACTTGTTTATTTATTTGTTATACTTTGTCGCTGCCTCCCATGATAGCGAGGTAGCACAAGGAAACAGACGAAAGAATGGCCCAACCCACTGATATACACATGTATATACATACATGTCCACACATGCACATATACATACCTATACATCTCAACGTATACATATGTATACACACACAGACACATACATATATGCACATGTACATAATTCATACTATCTGCCCATAGTCATTCCCATCACCACCCCGCCACACATGAAATGACAACCCCCTCCCCCCGCATGTGCGTGAGGGAGCGCTAGGAAAAGACAACAAAGGCCACATTCGTTCACACTCTGTCTCTAGCTGTCATGTATAATGCACCGAAACCACAGCTCCTTTTCCACATCCAGGCTCCACAAAACTTTCCATGGTTTACCCCAGACACTTCACATGCCCTTGTTCAATCCACTGACAGCACGTCGATACCAGTATACCACATTGTTCCAATTCACTCTATTCCTTGCACGCCTTTCACCCTCCTGCATGTTCAGGCCCTGATCACTCAGATTCTATATCACTCCATCTTTCCACCTCCAGTTTGGTCTCCCACTTCTCCTCGTTCCCTCCACCTCTGACACATATATCCTCTTTGTCACTCTTTCCTCACTCATTCTCTCCATGTGACCAAACCATTTCAAAACATCCTCTTCTGCTCTCTCAACCACACTCTTTTTATTACCACACATCTTTCTTACCCTTTCATTACTTACTCGATCAAGCCACCTCACACCACATAGTGTCCTCAAACATCTCATATCCCTGGGGATAGGGGTGAAAGAATACTTCCCACGCATTCCTCACATGTTGTAGAAGGCGACTGAAGGGGACGGGAGCGGGGGTCTAGAAACCCTCCCCTCCTTGTATTTTAACTTTCTAAAAGAGGGAAACAGATTTTTATATCTTTTTTTTTTTTTTTTTGCTTTGTCGCTGTCTCCCGCATTTGCGAGGTAGTGCAAGGAAACAGACGAAAGAAATGGCCCAACCCACCCCCATACACATGTATATACATACGTCCACTCACGTAAATATACATACCTACACAGCTTTCCATGGTTTACCCCAGACGCTTCACATGCCCTGATTCAATCCATTGACAGCACGTCAACCCCGGTATACCACATCGATCCAATTCACTCTATTCCTTGCCCTCCTTTCACCCTCCTGCATGTTCAGGCCCCGATCACACAAAATCTTTTTCACTCCATCTTTCCACCTCCAATTTGGTCTCCCACTTCTCCTCATTCCCTCCACCTCCGACACATATATCCTCTTGGTCAATCTTTCCTCACTCATTCTCTCCATGTGCCCAAACCATTTTAAAACACCCTCCTCTGCTCTCTCAACCATGCTCTTTTTATTTCCACACATCTCTCTTACCCTTACGTTACTTACTCGATCAAACCACATCACACCACACATTGTCCTCAAACATCTCATTTCCAGCACATCCATCCTCCTGTGCACAACTCTATCCATAGCCCATGCCTCGCAACCATACAACATTGTTGGAACCACTATTCCTTCAAACATACCCATTTTTGCTTTCCGAGATAATGTTCTCGACTTCCACACATTCTTCAAGGCTCCCAGGATTTTTGCCCCCTCCCCCACCCTATGATCCACTTCCGCTTCCATGGTTCCATCCGCTGCCAGATCCACTCCCAGATATCTAAAACACTTTACTTCCTCCAGTTTTTCTCCATTCAAACTTACCTCCCAATTGACTTGACCCTCAACCCTACTGTACCTAATTACCTTGCTCTTATTCACATTTACTCTTAACTTTCTTCTTTCACACACTTTACCAAACTCAGTCACCAGCTTCTGCAGTTTCTCACATGAATCAGCCACCAGCGCTGTATCATCAGCGAACAACAACTGACTCACTTCTCTCATCCCCAACAGACTTCATACTTGCCCCTCTTTCCAAAACTCTTGCATTCACCTCCCTAACAACCCCATCCATAAACAAATTAAACAACCATAGAGACATCACACACCCCTGCCGCAAACCTACATTCACTGAGAACCAATCACTTTCCTCTCTTCCTACACGTACACATGCCTTACATCCTCGATAAAAACTTTTCACTGCTTCTAACAACTTGCCTTCCACACCATATATTCTTAATACCTTCCACAGAGCATCTCTATCAACTCTATCATATGCCTTCTCCAGATCCATAAATGCTACATACAAATCCATTTGCTTTTCTAAGTATTTCTCACATACATTCTTCAAAGCAAACACCTGATCCACACATCCTCTACCACTTCTGAAACCACACTGCTCTTCCCCAATCTGATGCTCTGTACATGCCTTCACTCTCTCAATCAATACCCTCCCATATAATTTACCAGGAATACTCAACAAACTTATACCTCTGTAATTTGAGCACTCACTCTTATCCCCTTTGCCTTTGTACAATGGCACTATGCACGCGTTCTGCCAATCCTCAGGCACCTCACCATGAGTCATACATACATTAAATAACCTTACCAACCAGTCAATAATACAGTCACCCCCTTTTTTAATAAATTCCACTGCAATACCATCCAAACCTGCTGCCTTGCCGGCTTTCATCTTCCGCAAAGCTTTTACTACCTCTTCTTTGTTTACCAAATCATTTTCCCTAACCCTCTCACTTTGCACACCACCTTGACCAAAACACCCTATATCTGCCACTCTATCATCAAACACATTCAACAAACCTTCAAAATACTCACTCCATCTCCTTCTCACATCACCACTACTTGTTATCACCTCCCCATTTGCGCCCTTCACTGAAGTTCCCATTTGCTCCCTTTTCTTACGCACTTTATTTACCTCCTTCTAGAACATCTTTTTATTCTCCCTAAAATTTAATGATACTCTCTCACCCCAATTCTCATTTGCCCTCTTTTTCACCTCTTGCACCTTTCTCTTGACCTCCTGTCTCTTTCTTTTATACATCTCCCACTCAATTGCATTTTTTCCCTGCAAAAATCGTCCAAATGCCTCTCTCTTCTCTTTCACTAATAATCTTACTTCTTCATCCCACCACTCACTACCCTTTCTAATCAACCTACCTCCCACTCTTCTCATACCACAAGCATCTTTTGCGCAATCCATCACTGATTCCCTAAATACATCCCATTCCTCCCCCACTCCCCTTACTTCCATTGTTCTCACCTTTTTCCATTCTGTACTCAGTCTCTCCTGGTACTTCCTCACACAAGTCTCCTTCCCAAGCTCACTTACTCTCACCACCCTCTTCACCCCAACATTCACTCTTCTTTTCTGAAAACCCATACAAATCTTCACCTTAGCCTCCACAAGATAATGATCAGACATCCCTCCAGTTGCACCTCTCAGCACATTAACATCCAAAAGTCTCTCTTTCGCGTGCCTGTCAATTAACACGTAATCCAATAACGCTCTCTGGCCATCTCTACTACTTACATACGTATACTTATGTATATCTCGCTTTTTAAACCAGGTATTCCCAATCACCAGTCCTTTTTCAGCACATAAATCTACAAGCTCTTCACCATTTCCATTTACAACACTGAACACCCCATGTATACCAATTATTCCCTCAACTGCCACATTACTCACCTTTGCATTCAAATCACCCATCACTATATCTATAACTTAAAATTTTCATTGCATGCATCTTATTGAAGAAAAGTGAGCCTGTTTTCAGTAAGAGTAATAAGGAAAATTACTTTAATTTCAGCCACCATATTTTCTTAGGTACTGTTGAAGTTTAGACTGGTCAGAATGACGACTGTTAGGATTCCAAGAGGATAAGGAAAGTCAGGGATTTATAGTTTTAAAAGATTCTTATTCTGAAATGTGATATATTTCTAATTGTAAATTGGAGAAGCCTAAAATGAAAAACTTCATGTAGAACCACCACTCACAACATTATATATATGTTAGGGTGAATTAGGACAGCCTGGCTTTGATGGTCGTCCAGGCCTAGTGGGTGAACCAGGGCCACCTGGAATATATGACCCATCAGACACTATAGTCTACAGAGGTCCTCCTGGCCCTCAAGGTCCTCCAGGAATACAAGGCCTTCCTGGTGATAGTGGTTTGGATGGTCGGCCTGCAGGTTTAGGACAACGAGGCCCACCAGGGTTACCTGGTGCACCTGGGGAGGATGGAAAATCTGGCGAGCCAGGACGGTCTGAGAAAGGTGATCCTGGAGATGATGGTAAGTTGACATAGTTAACAGTAGAAAATGTTTTACTTTTAATCACATCAGATTACAAGTAGGATCTTCCAAGTCTGAACTTTCATCTGGGTCCTTCAATGTGAAACAGAAAATAATTAATACTGTTAATTGGGAGGTAAGTTTGAATGGAGAAAAACTGGAGGAAGTAAAGTGTTTTAGATATCTGGGAGTGGATCTGGCAGCGGATGGAACCATGGAAGCGGAAGTGAATCATAGGGTTGGGGAGGGGGTGAAAATCCTTGGAGCCTTGAAGAATGTGTGGAAGTCGAGAACATTATCTCCAAAAGCAAAAATGGCTATGTTTGAAGGAATAGTGGTTCCAACAATGTTGTATGGTTGCAAGGCGTGGGCTATGGATAGATTTGTGCACAGGAGGGTGGATGTGCTGGAAATGAGATGTTTGAGGACAATATGTGGTGTGACGTGGTTTGATCGAGTAAGTAATGTAAGGGTAAGAGAGATGTGTGGAAATAAAAAGACCGTGGTTGAGAGAGCAGAAGATGGTGTTTTGAAATGGTTTGCTGTCAATGGATTGAATCAGGGCATGTGAAGCGTCTGGGGTAAACCATGGAAAGTTGTGTGGGGCCTGGATGTGGAAAGGGAGCTGTGGTTTCGGGCATTATTGCATGACAGCTAGAGACTGAGTGTGAACGAATGGGGCCTTTGTTGTCTTTTCCTAGCGCTACCTCGCACACATGAGGGGGGAGGGGGATGTTATTCCATGTGTGGCGAGGTGGCAATGGGAATGAATAAAGGCAGACAGTGTGAATTGTGTGCATGTGTATATATGTGTGTCTGTGTGTGTATATATATGTGTACACTGAGATGTATGGGTATGTATATTTGCATGTGTGGACGTGTATGTATATACATGTGTATGGGGGTGGGTTGGGCCATTTCTTTTGCCTGTTTCCTTGCGCTACCTCGCAAATGCGGGAGACAGCGACAAAGCAAAACAAATAAATAAATAAATAAATAAGCATAACGTTGGGATGTGTGGGTGTGTATATTTGCGTGTGTGGACGTGTGTGTGTGTGCATGTGTGTGGTTGTGGGTTGGGCCATTTCTTTCGTCTGTTTCCTTGCGCTACCTCACAGGCACGGGAGACAGCGACAAAGCAAAATAAAATAGAATAAAATAAACTGTAGTAATGTGGGCTTCCCTTACCAGCCATATTAGTGTTCTAAATAGGAAGAGAGGAAAGTGATTGTTTCCCAGTGAATGTCGGTTTGCGGCAGGGGTGTGTGATGTCTCCATGGCTGTTTAATTTGTTTATGGATGGGGTTGTTAGGGAGGTGAATGCAAGAGTTTTGGAGAGAGAGGCAAGTATGCAATCTGGTCTGGATGAGAGGGCTTGGGAAGTGAGTCCATTGTTGTTCGCTGCTGATACAGCACTGGTGGCTGATTCGGGTGAGAAACTGCAGAAGCTGTTTACTGACTCTGGTAAAGTGTGTGAAAGAAGAAATCTGAGAGTAAATGTGAATAAGAGCAAGGTTATTATGTTTGGTAGGGTTGAGGGAAAAGTTAATTGGGAGGTAAGTTTGAATGAAGAAAAACTGGAGGAAGTGAAGTGTTATAGATACCTGGGAGTGGATTTAGCAGCGGATGGAGCAATGGAAGCGGAAGTGAGTCACAGAGTGGGAGAGGGGGCAAAGGTTCTGGGAGTGTTGAAGAATATGTGAAAGGTGAGAACGTTATCTTGGAGTGCAAAAATGGGTATGTTTGAAGGAATAGTGGTTCCAACAATGTTAT
Source organism: Panulirus ornatus (assembly GCF_036320965.1). Taxonomy (NCBI): domain Eukaryota; kingdom Metazoa; phylum Arthropoda; class Malacostraca; order Decapoda; family Palinuridae; genus Panulirus; species Panulirus ornatus. The sequence continues at coordinate 51,533,956 of NC_092234.1, read as the reverse complement.
ATGGTAGCGAGACATGGGCTATAGCTAGGGTTTTGCGGAGGAGGGTGGATGTGTTGGAAATGAGATGTTTGAGGATAACATGTGGTGTGAGGTGGTTTGATCGAGTAAGTAATGAAAGGGTAAGAGAGATGTGTGGTAATAAAGAGAGTGTGGTTGAGAGAGCAGAAGATGGTGTTTTGAAATGGTTTGGTCACATGGAGAGAATGAGTAAGGAAAGATTGACCAAGAGGATATATGTCAGAGGTAGAGGGAAGGAGGAGAAGTGAGAGACCAAATTGGAGGTAGAAAGATGGAGTGAAAAAGATTTTGAGTGTTCGGGGCCTGAACATGCAGGAGGGTGAAAGGCGTGCAAGAAATAGAGTGAAATGGAACAATGTGGTATACCAGGGTCAACGTGCTGTCAATGGATTGAACCAGGGCATGTGAAGTGTCTGGGGTAAACCATGGCAAGTTCTGTGGGGCCTGGATGTGGAAAGGGAGCTGTGGTTTCGGTGCATTATACATGACAGCTAGAGACTGAGTGTGAACGAATGTGGCCTTTGTTGTATTTTCCTAGCGCTACCTTGCGCACATGCGGGGGGAGGGGGTTTTCATTTCATGTGTGGCGGGTGGCAATGGGAATGAATAAAGGCAGACAGTATGAATTATGTACATGTGTATATCTGTATATGTCTGTGTGTGTATATATATGTATACGTTGAGATGTATAAGTATGTATATTTGCATGTGTGGACGTGTATGTATATACATGTGTATGTGAGTGGGTTGGGCCATTCTTTCTTCTGTTTCCTTGCACTACCTCGCTAACACGGGAGACAGCGACAAAGTAAAATAAATAAAAATAAGTACATTTATCTTTGAAAGAAACAGTCCTTTTCTTCAAAAGACAGCACAGATTTCATCCTTTCTCATCTGTCTTGTCCCTCTCATAATTCTTTAATTTATGTTTTCCTGGATGATTTTCAGTGAAAGATTTCCATGTGTGATGTGCAATTGTGGAATTCTTATTTCATAAGAACACTCCATGATTCAATTAGCTTTACTCTTTGCTTGAATGCAGAAAATAGTTGATAGGTTTGCAGATTGTTATACTGATGAGAGAACTACAGTATTGTACTGCCTGTTTTTGATTGATTTGCTTTCATTTTCTTTTTCTAACTCCTTGCAGGTTATCCTGGCCTTATTGGAAGACCTGGCATTCGTGGCCCACGTGGTCCTCCTGGTATACCTGGTGTTAAGGGTTTTCCAGGTGATCCTGCTTTTGGAAGTAAGGGCTTAGATGGACGTCCTGGTCGACCTGGTAGCAATGGCCTTCCTGGTCCTCGAGGTTTTCCTGGACGTAGAGGTACTTGTTTCTGTGTGTTGTGATTGTTTCTGTATTAAGTCTTACACTGTAGGGCATTTGATAAAGTTTAGCATTTGTTTCCAGTATTCATTGGTTAGGATACTGGATTTGTTCTTTAGTTTAGGAGGACTGTTTCCTTTTATTGTACATCATGACATGCAGATAGTCATTATATGGTATCAAGTCTTTTTCAGAAAAGTAGATCTTTTCATATAAAGAATACCAAAGCATGTTTTTGTGGAGGTGAAAATGAGGTAAATTAGATAGTTATATCAGTAAAATAATAAGTAGAAAAAATTAGAGCTCTTTCTGATCTGTAGATAAATTAGACCTGTGGTTAAAAGAAAGAATTAATTCTCAGGTCCAAAGGGTACCCCAGGCCAAGGATATGCTGTTGTTGGACCCAAGGGGCCCAAAGGTTTCCAGGGACCAGCAGGTGAACCTGGAATGATGGGTGCTAATGGACGAAATGGGATCCCAGGTCATAAAGGAGTGAAAGGAGATGATTGTACCCCAACTGCAAGTAAGTATAATTCAACAGCACTAACCCTTCCTACCTAGTCCACTTCATTACTATCCTCCAACAGATATAAAATATTCATCCCTGCCTCATGCATCAACATCCTTTACTTACAGATCCTCATTCCAAGCATACAGTTCACTGACAGAACCTATTCAGACTGTAATGACTTGAAAAACTTTACCAGCTGCTCTTCCTCCTTATTGCACAACTCATTTTGGAACTCCATACCACTAGAATTACACCCATCGTATAGAAAATTCCTGAGACAAGTATAAGTAACACTTGGTGTCTCTAGACATCATCCATCTCTTCAACACTGCAAACATTAGTTTAACATATTACAGGACCTTTCATGCTAGTTTGCTATTGCCACACTTAAGAAACCAAACACCTGTTCTTCAGCTGCCGTTCTTTCACCTTGCTAAGACAGATGCACAACACCCTGCCAGAATTTGCAAGGTATAAGAGAGCAGGAAATAAGTATAGTAGGATAAAGAAAGAGGAATAAAGAAACTGAAAAGTATTGTGGACAAGGTAGGTGAAAGCCCAAGACTTTTCTATAGATTCATCAGGAGTCAGTGGACAGGTAAGGAGCAGCAAATCATATCTAAGGGATTCAGAGGGAAAAATTATGTTGGATGATGTAAGGATTTGTTAGGAACTGAATAACAAGTTTAAAAGTGTTTTCACATTGGAAGACTCTGTAGCCTCAATACATGTGAGATGAAATCACTGAGATATATAGAAAAGATGTTAAAAGAATACTGAAGGGACCTGACCCTTACAAGGCTCATGGTCCTGATGAAACTTTACCATAAATGCTAATGATATGTATTGGTACACTAGATGAAACTCAAGTGTTAAAGATGTCACTGGAAGAGGGAAAATGCCAAGAGAATGGAAAAGGGCAAATACTAAACACATTTGTAAAAAAGGAGACTGGTAGTAGGCATTGAACTATAGACTAGTCTTGCTGAGTGTGGTGCATAAGGTTCTGGAAAGGATTATTAGACTGCAAGTGGATGACTTTCTTTGGAGAAGAAATTTCTTAAGTGAGAGACACCATGGTTTTATGGAAATAGGTCATTTGTAATTAGGGTTCTACAAAGAGTGAGCTCAGCCCTGGACAAAAGGGAAGATTGGGTGGACTGGAGTGTCAGAAAGAATATGACACTATATCATATGGAAAACTGATTAAGAAGCTAGATCACTGGGCAGGAATAAGGGGAAATTCTTTTGAAGGATAAATTTGTCTCAGTGGGAGGGAACAAGGGACAAATGTTAGAGTAGCCTTTTCCAGATGGGTTGAGGTGATTAGTGGAGTGCCACAGGGTTTGGTTCTTGAGCAATTACTTTTTTTACTTTTTTTGGTGACTGAGTTTGGTAAAGTGTGTGAAAGAAGAAAGTTAAGAGTAAATGTGACTAAGAGCAAGGTTATTAGGTACAGTAGGGTTGAGGGTCAAGTCAATTGGGAACTAAGTTTGAATGGAGAAAAACTAGAGGAAGTAAAGTGTTTTAGATATCTGGGAGTGGATCTGGCAGCGGATGGAACCATGGAAGCAGAAATGAATCATAGGATGGGGGAGGGGGCGAAAATCCTGGGAGCCTTGAAGAATGTGTGGAAGTCAAGAACATTATCTCGGAAAGCAAAAATGGGTATGTTTGAAGGAATAGTGGTTCCAACAATGTTGTATGGTTGCGAGGCATGGGCTATGGATAGATTTGCGCACAGGAGGATGGATGTGCTGGAAATGAGATGTTTGAGGACAATATGTGGTGTGACGTGGTTTGATCGAGTAAGTAATGTAAGGGTAAGAGAGATGTGTGGAAATAAAAAGAGTGTGGTTGAGAGAGCAGAAGAGGGTGTTTTGAAATGGTTTGGGCACATGGAGAGAATGAGTGAAGAAAGATTGACCAAGAGGATATATGTGTCAGAGGTGGAGGGAACGAGGAGAAGAGGGAGACCAAATTGGAGGCGGAAGGATGGAGTGAAAAAGATTTTGAGTGATCGGGGCCTGAACATGCAGGAGGGTGAAAGGCGGGCAAGGAATAGAGTGAATTGGATCGATGTGGTATACCGGGGTCGACGTGCTGTCAATGGATTGAATCAGGGCATGTGAAGCATCTGGGGTAAACCATGGAAAGTTGTGTGAGGCCTGGATGTGGAAAGGGAGCTGTGGTTTCGGGCATTATTACATGACAGCTAGAGACTGAGTGTGAACGAATGGGGCCTTTTTTGTCTTTTCCTAGCGCTACCTTGCACACATGAGGGGGGGAGGGGGATGTTATTCCATGTGTGGCAAGGTGGCGATGGGAATAAAGAAAGGCAGACAGTATGAATTATGTACATGTGTATATATGTATATGTCTGTGTGTGTATATATATGTATGCATTGAGATGTATAGGTATGTATATTTGCGTGTGTGGACGTGTATGTATATACATGTGTATGGGGGTGGGTTGGGCCATTTCTTTCGTCTGTTTCCTTGCGCTACCTCGCAAACGCAGGAGACAGCGACAAAGCAAAATAAATAAATAAAATAATAATAAATATTAATGACCTGCCTGAAGGTATGGAATCCAAAATGACTATATTTGCAGTTGTTGGAAAGGTCGCGAGAGAAGTGAAAAGCAAGGAGGACTGCATCAGCGTACAAGGGGACCCAAACAGATTCAAAAATTGGTCTGAAACATTGTTAATGAAATGTAACCTAAGCAAATATAAAGTGATGAGGATGGAACTAAGCAAAAGGCATCCTTAATGTGATTATTGCCTAACAGGAAATAAGCATCAGGATTCTCTATGTGGGGACATGGGAGTCAACATGGTCCCTAGCCTGTCACCAGAGTCCCATGTTAGGAAAATATTTAGGGAGAAAAAATTTCAGCTTGCAAATATCGGAAGAGCCTTCAAGTATATGGATAAGGAAACATTTAGCAAGCTGTTCATATCCTACATAAGGCCAAAACTCGAAAATGCTTCTCAGATTTGCTCTTTGCACCCAAAGAAGCACAAAGAGCTCAGAGGAAAGGTACTGAGGAGGTTAGCAAAGATGGTAAGAGAATTAAAAGTTAAGTTACAGAGAAAGGCTAGATACTTTAAATTCACCCACTTTGAAAGAGAGAGGAGTGATGGGTGACCTGATCACAACCTTCAAGTTTTTAAAGAGATTAACAATATGAGCAGTAGACTGCTATTTGGGAGGTGCAGGGACAGAGTAAGCAGAAGACATAAGAAAACATGTAAATAAGGGTGTAAAGAAATACTTTTATGGTCTAAGAGTGGTGGATAACTGGAACAGATTGAATGATGGACATGATGACATGATTAATGTAGACAGAACATGTAAATTTAAGAGGCTGTATGATAGTAGAGAATGTTCAGGATATGGGGCCCCATGACTTTAAAACTCCCTCTCTGTTCAGTACAAATAGGTAGTTACATCACCATGCTTCTGGATATGTGACTTTGGCCATTGGATGTGACTAACTTCTTTAGCAACTGCAGAAACCCAATAAAATCAGGTCCAAGGGCAGGATAAGGAGGAAGATCTGAAAAGTATTTAGTAAAGTTAATTGCATTGTCTTTTGTCCAAAGAATGAGACTAGAATACAAGGAAAAGTAAACTAGTGAATGAATGATTTTTACATCTATGTTATTTGGAGTTAATCTTTGATTTTGTGTAAAGATAAACCATGTGCCTAAGGTATGGCATTTTCTGGAGGGTCACCAAAGAAAATGAAGTCCAAGGACAGATGAGTTGGGATATAGCACAGGATAAATACCAAGAATGTATTTATTCATATATTTATATATATTCATATATTATGGAGTGAAAAAGATTTTGAGTGATCGGGGGCCCGAACATGCAGGAGGGTGACAGGCGTGGAGGAATAGAGTGAATTGGAACGATGTGGGTACCATGGTCGAATCTGTCAATGGGCTGAACCAGGGGTGTGAAGCGCGGGGTGAGCCCTGGTAAGTTTTTGTGGGGCCTGGATGTGGAAAGGAGCTGTGGTTTTGGTGCATTATTACATGACAGCTGAGACTGGTGTGAACGAACAGGCCTTTTTTCGCCCCCGTCCCCCCCCTGGGGGGGGGGGTTTAAGTTAAAGGAAAAAAGGGACAAGGAAAAAACCAAAAAAAAAAAAAGGGGGGAATGGCCCAACCCCCACCCCAAACCAAAAATACCAAAAAAGTTTTTTTTTCTTTTTCCCCCAATCCCAAAAAAAAAAAGGGCCCCCCCCATAAAAAAACCCATACCTAACCCTTTTCTATATACATGCATGACATACACAGACGCAACTGACATTTACTGGAAACCATCACTTTCCTCTTTTCTACACTACACTGCCCCTTTCTCCTCATAAAAACTTTTTACACTTCTTGCCTCCCCACCTATATTCTTAATACCCTTCCCCAGAGCATCTCTATCAACTCTTTTCATATGCCTTCTCCGATCCATAAATCTACATTTAAATCATTTGCTTTTTTAAGTATTTCTCCAAAATTCTTCAAAGCAAACACCTGATCCACAATCCTCTACCATTCTGAAACCCCATCTTTCCCCAATCTGATGCTCTGTACATGCTTTCACCCTCTCAATCAAACCCCCTCATATAATTTTCCCCAGGAATACTAAACAAACTTATACCTTGTAATTTGAGCACCACCTTTCCCCCTTTCCCTTGAAACAATGGCACTTGCATAAATTTTGCTAATCCTCGGCACCTCCCATAGTCATACATAATAAAATATCCTTCCCAACCACGTACCACCCGCCCCCAGTAAAACCCCTGCCTACCAGCTTTCTCTTCTCAAAGTTTTTACACCTCTTCTCTGTTTACCGGGGCATTCCCCCTAATCCTCCACTTCGCACCCACCTTGACCAAAACACCCTATATCTGCCTCTCTCATATTTAAAAACCTTCAAATACTCAACCCTTTTTCCTCACATCACCACTACATTTTAATTACCCCCCCAAAACCCTTTCTTCACTGATGTTCCCATATTTCTCTTTCTTACGCACCTTATTTCCCTCTTTCCAAAACATGTTATATTTTTCCAAAAATTTAATTATCTCTCTCATCCCAACTCTCATTTCCCCTCTTTTTTCACCTCTTCCCGTTCTCTTGACCCCCTGCCTCTTTCTTTATAATCCCCCAGTCATTTGCATTTTATCCCTGCAAAACGTCCAAATGCCTACCTCTTCTTTTTCAATATAATTTTACTTTTTCATCCCCCCATCACTCCCTTTTAATCTGCCACCCCCCCCCACTCCTCATGCCGCAAGCATCTTTTCGCAGGCCATCACTGTTCCCAAAATACATCCCATTCCTCCACTACTCCCCTAACGCCTTTAGTCTCATTTTTTTCCATTCTGCACTCAGTCTCTCCTGGTATTTCCCTCACACAAGTCCCCTTCCCAAGCTCACTTCCCTTTTCCACCCCTTTCACCCCAACTTCCTCTTTTTTTCTGAAAACCTCACAAATTTTCACTTTCGCTTCCACAAATAATGTCGGCTTCCCTCTTGTTGCACCTCTCAGCATTTTAACATCCAAAAAGTCCTCTTTCGATGCCTATCAATCGCACATAATCAATAATCTCTCGACCATCTCTCCTACTTACATCGTATACCTTGTATACCTCTTTTTTAACCAGGGACCCAATCACCAGTCCTTTTTCAGCACACAAATCTACAAGCTCCCCCTTTTTCTGTACAACACTGAACACCCCATGTCAACAATTTTTTAACCCCCAACTGCCACATTACCACCTTTTGCATTAAAATCATCATCACGAAACCCCGGTCTCGTGCATAAAAACTACAAACACACTCACTCAGCTCTCCCAAAAAAATTCCTTCAGATCTTTTTTCTCATGCGGGGGTGTCTATGGTTGTTTAATTTGTTTATGGTGGGGTTGTTGGGGAGGTGAAGCAAGAGTTCTGGAGAGAGGAGCAAGTATGCAGTTGTTGGGATGGAGGGGCGGGGAAAGTGAGTCAGTTGTTTTCGCTGACATACAGCGCTCGTGGCTGATTGGGGTAGAAACTGCAGAAGCGGTGATGATTTTGGGTAAAAGTGGTGAAAGAAGAAATTAGATAAATTGAAAGAGCAAGGTTATTTGGTACAGTAATTGGGGGACTAGTCAATTGGGAGGTAAGTTTGAAGGAAAAAAATGGAGGAAGTGAAGATTTTAGATATCTGGGATGGTTTTGGGCAGCGGAGGGAAACCACGGGGGAAAGTGGCACAGGGGGGGGAGGGGCAAAGTTCTGGAGTGTTGTGCCTTCATCCATTCCCCTCGCCACCCCCCCACACTGAAATGGGACCCCCTTCCCCCACATGCGCGGGAGGTAGCGTTAGGAAAAGACAACAAAGGCCACATTCATTTACACCAGTCTCTAGCTGTCATGTGTAATGCACCCAAACCACAGCTCCCCTTTTCCAAAACTAGACCCCACAAAATTTTCCATGGTTTTTCCTCTATGCTTCACTGCCCCAGTTCAAACCATTTACTGCAAAGTCGACCCCGGGACACCCCACGTTCCAATTCCTTACCCCACACCTTTACACCCTCCTGCATGTTCAGGCCCCAAATTGCTTAAATCTTTTTTAAATATCCCTTTCCCCCTCCATTTTGGGCTCCCACTTCTCCTTGTTCCTCCCCACCTCTGCACATTATCCAATTTGTTCAATCTTTCCTCTTTTATTCCTATTGACCAAAAACCCTTTTAAAACACTCTCTTCTGCTCTCTCAACCACACCTTTTTTTACAACACTCTCTTTACCCTCTCTTTACTTACTGATCAAACCACCTCACACCACATCCCGTTCTCAACATCTCATTTCCAAACACTCCACCCCTCTCCACCAAACCCCATCTATAGCCCAGCCTCGCAACATATAACATTTTTGAAACCATATTCCTTTAAACAACCCCTTTTTGCTTTGAGATTTGTTTCCGCCTTCCACACATTTTTTAACCCTCCAGAACTTTCGCCCCCCCCCCACCCTGTGATTCGCTTCCCCTTCCGGGGGCCATCCACGCCCAAACCTCTCCCAGATATCTAAAACACTTCACTTTTTTTTTCTCCATTCAAACTTTACTCCAATTTTATGCCTAAAACCTACTGTACCTAATAACCTTGCTCTTTTTACATTTACTCTCAGCTTTCTTCTCCCACCACTTTACAAACTCAAATGAAAAGTCAGTTACCCACAGATGTAGCAAAGGATTTTGGGCTTTTTACACAGTTTTTTTGGCATTATAATGGGGGATGTAATACCAAACAAAAACCTAATTTACAAAGCACAAACTGTCAAAAAGGTTGAAAAGACACGTTTAAAATTGCGTTTCTAGCCTGCAACTGGGAGAGAACTGCTACTAGGGTGGGTGCTTTTTAATGTCCCAACCTTTCCAGCCATGTATTTTCAGGCCGCTGGTGACTCATTATCCACATTGTGGTTTCAAAATAGAGCACTGCAATTCACAAAAAATTGGAAATAGCTTTTTCCCCTATCCCTGTGGGGAAAGGGAGAAAAAATACTTCCCAAACATTCCTCAGTTCGTAAAGGGATTAAAAGGGGCGGGGGCGGGGGCCGAAAACCCCCCCCTCCTTTTATTTTAACTTTTTAAAAGGGGGAAACAGGGGTCACGCGGGGGGCTCATCCCGTCGAAGGGTCAGATTGGGGGGGTCTAAATGTTGGAAAACCAAGAGAGAAAAAAAGGGCCAAAGGGAGTAGTTTGAGGAAAGGGGCTTTGGATTTTTGGCTCGAGTAAAAAGAAGCTCAAGGGTGAAGGGGAAGAGTGGTTGGGAATGTCTTGGGGTAAGTCAGGGGTTAGTGAGGGACAAGAGCAAGGGAAGGAGTAGCAGTGCTCCTGAAAAAAGGTTGTGGGAGTATGTGATAGAATGTAAAAAAATAAATTCTGATTGATATGGGTAAAACTGAAAGTTGATGAGAGGGTTGATTATTGGTGCAATGCACCGGGGCATGAGAAAAAAGATCATGAAGGCAAGTTTTTTTGGGAGCAGCGAATGAGTTTTTTGGGGTTTTGATGCACAAGCCCGGGTTATAGTGATGGGTGATTTGAATGAAAAGGGGTAAGTACAGTTGAGGGAAAAATTGGGTATACAGGGGGGTGTTCAGTGTTGAAAATGGAAATGGGAAAGCTTGTAGATTTAGGGGGCTGAAAAAGGACTGGTGATTGGGGAAATACCTGGTTTAAAAAGCGAGATATACATAATTAAAAACGTAATGTAATAGGAGAGAGGGCCAATTACATTATTGGATTACATTTAAATTTGACAGGCGCGTAAAAGAGAGACTTTTGGATTTTAAGTGCTGAAAGGGGGCAACTGGGGGATGTCTATCTTATTGTGGAGGAAAAGGGTGAAGATTTGAAGGGGTTTTCAAAAAAGAAGAGGAATTTTGGGGTAAAAGAGGTGGTGAAAATTAGTGACTTGGGGAAGGGAAAAACTTGTTGA